>NW_006204918.1:2620359-2630972 GCF_000334495.1 Tupaia belangeri chinensis
TTTCTCTTGCCAGTCTTAGTATCTTGTCTTTGTCTGTGGTTTTGGTCAATCTGGCTATAATGTGTCTTGGAAAAGATCTTCTTGGATTGATTCTATTTGGGGTCCTTTGTATTTCTTGGAACTGCATCTTTGAGTGCCTCTCTAGGTTTGGAAAGTTTTCTTGCAGGATTTCATGGAATAGATTTCCCTTATGAGTCTCTTTGCCTCCTGGAATGCCAATTACCCAGATGTTTGGATGTTTGATAGTATATAGTACTTGTCGTATATTATTCTCAAAATTTTGGGCATTTTTCTCAGTTTTTGTGGTGGATTTTTGTAGGCCAGCAATTTTCTCTTCTACATCTGAGATTCTATTTTCTGTATGATCTAGTCTGCTTTTAATACTTTCAAGGGAGGTTTTGACTTCCTGTATTATAGCCTTCATCTCTAGTAATTCCATTTGATTATTTTTTAAAGTATGTAATTCCTCTTTTAGATCTTGTAAGAATTTCCTCACCTCCTAGAACTCTTCAACTTCTTTCTCCTTTCCCTTCTGCAGTTCATTGTCTCTCTCCTCTTCCATCTCTGTTAGCTCTGCCATTATGAATTTTCTAAATTCTTTATCAGATATTTCCATGCTTTCCATTGAACTGCTTGTGAATGAAGAGGAGTTATTCGTTTTCTTTGGAAGAGAGGTATTTTCTTGCTTTCCCTTAATTCTTGTGGTCCTGAGGTGATTTCTAGTCATCATGCTAGCTTGTTTGCTGGAGGCTTAATTAACAGTAGGAACTCTTCATTTCTCTTCCACCCTGAAATGACTACGTTGTTTTGGTAATTGTTTAAAGAACCAATGAAACGTAGATCAAGAAAATCAAGGAAAGTGTGAAGTATAAGAAAACTACATAGATTTCAAACCTTTTGCACCAATATTAACTTGAACATTGCATTTTAATGATCTCCAAAATGTGATGTCTTCCAAAATGTGAAATCCGTGCATTTTTTTTCCATAATATGCATTCTCTATGAACTTTCAAAAGTTGACATGTATCTATCTCTGTGTTGACAGTGCACGGACCAGTGTGACAGTGAAGACACCTTTAGACCAAAGCAATGGGCTGAATTAGAAAAGACCTTCCAAGAGTGCGTGTCAGTTTTCTAATAGGGTAGGGAGGAGCTTGGCTAGCTCTGTATATTCTGACAGTGATTTCCATTATTCATTTATTTCTGATCTATGATTAGTTTTTAAATAATTCAATCTCTCTTAGCAAAAAAAAAAAAAAGAAAGAAAAAAGCCAAACAAAAAAATCAACTCCTTTAAGTTCTCAGTTATGAATAATTCAAAATCTTCCGTGTTACTTTTGTGGAGATAAATAAAACAACGGTAAGACTCCATTAATGCATTCATACTAGCTGCCCACCTGTTCCTTGAAGCTCCTAGCTTCTTTCCCTGTTACGGACGTAGAAATTACACTCCTGTCCTGGCGCTGTTGTTTCCTCCTTCGGCCGGGTGATTTGCGCTCTCTTGCCTCTGCCATTTTTGATTTAGTGCTTGCCTCTTAGACACAGGAATCATTCTCTTTATCAGGTTTGCTTGATTTGTTCTCTTATAATTTTGACATAGGTGTTCTGAAAGTCATTTCACATACATATGTTTCTTAAGTTAATAGTATTTTTAAGATGGCTTGGAAGAAATGAATTAACATCAACTTCAGTATTGAGAATAGGCCACTTTACCTCATTTTCAGCCAGACATCAGAGAAGACAAGAGGCCAAGTGCAAGCAAGTCAGAGCCATTATTACTTACTCTCCCTCTAGGTAATAGAACATAGGTACTGTCTTCTCCCCAAATTGCCCCATCTCTCTCTCTCTCTCTCTCTCTCTCTTCCTCTCTCTCTCTCTCCCCTCTCTCTCTTTATCTCATCACAGTTGTTAATTTTAACTTGAGTAAGATATCCACAAAGTGTGGGGAAGTTAGAAATGGCATTTGTCTAAAACACAGCAGGTTATTAAAATACGACATTTTAGAAGAGACTCTCAGTAGTAAGCATCAATTTATGTCTTCTAATGTTAGTGTTAGGAAAAGAAAGAAGAAAGGAAAGAGTAAGAAAAGTAAAGAAAAAAGAGAGAAGAGAGAAGAGAGAAGAAAGAGGAAAGAGAACAAAGCAAGCAAGCAAGAAAGAAAGGAAAAGGGTAGGAAGAAAGGGAGAGAAAGAAGAAAGGAAAGAGAAGACCGTTCTGCTTTGGCTTCCAAGTGAGAGCCTGTGTCTGCTTTCTGAGTGCGTTTAAGTTCTGCCTCCTCGTTTACTCCTGTAAATGGGAAGTGGAAAGGGAGCTGTACTTGACAGCAGCTGCTCCGCTAGGACAAGGGGCATAGGAGTACTTTTCTTAGGAAAAAAAAGTAGTATTTGTCCTTGTTCACTTGGAGAATTTTACAAACTTTTTTTTTTTTAATTTAGATAATTTATGTATTTGAAGGCAGGGAGAGAAAGACAGAGGGAGAGATACACCCCCCCCCCCCAAATGAGGCCTGGTCACACCACGATCCCCTTTTCCCTCCATTTCTCCATCCTCTGAGGATCCTGGACAAGCAGTCATATTACAGGACAATTTTTCAAGTCACCAGGGCAGGGATTTGACCCTGGGTTGGCCGTATGGAATCTGGCTTTCTTTGTTCAGTGCTAAATCACTATGCGATGTGGCCAGGCCAGCCCACCTACTGTCTCACCTTAATTCTGTTTCAACCAGCTGGTTCAAAGAAAATAAAAGTTATTCAGTATTTGTGTCAATAACTTTACTGCTATCTTGTATCACTCTTAAAAGTTAGTTCATGTTAGTTGATGGACATTCCGGTTGCTTACACTTTTATGAATAATGTGGCTATGAAATTTATGCCCAAGCTTCTGGGCAGACTTACTTTTTCTATTTCTTTGAGTACCTACATACCTAGGAATGCAAATGACAGGTTATGTGGTTATTCTGTATTTATCATTTCAAAGAATTGCTAAACTAGTCTCCTAAGTGGTTACATTTTATATTCTCACAAACAATGCAGGAGGGTTCCAATTCCCCCATGTTCTAAGTAGCACTTACTTTTCTCTTTAATATGCAGGCCCGAGGTAGAGTTTGTGTTTTGAATTGCACTCCGTTATTAACCCATGATTTTGAGTGTCTCTTGAGATGTGTTTATTGTTCATTTGTATATCTTCTTTGGAGAAATGTTGCTCAACTTTTATTTTGGTTAGTTATTTTCCTTTAATGCGGGGTAAGTTATTCATATATTCTGGATGCAGGTTCTTTGTCATATGCAACGTTTTCAAATATTTTCTCTCGTTCAGTAAGTTGTCTTTCCACTTTCATGACGTGTAAATGCTTACGATTTTGATATAGCCAAGAAGTCTAATTTTTATTTTATTGCTTACATTGTAAATGTCATATTTAAGGAATCATTGCCTAACTCAAGGTCATGAAGATTTCCTCTTTTCTTTTCTTTTTTGTTTTTCCCGAGAGTTATGCAGTTTTAACTCTTAAAATAAAACCTAGGACCAATTTTTAATTATTTTTTGTCTGTGTCATGTGTGGTAGAACTTCAAACTCATTCTTTCATATGTGTATATCTAATTGTTCCAGAAGTATATCCTGAAAGGCTATACTCTTCATATTGAATTGTCCTTGCAGCTTTTTCCAAATCAATTGACCCTTATGTAATGGTTTATTTCTGGACTCTCAATCCTTTTTCATTGATTTGTATGCCTCTTTTTATGCCAGTACCACAATGTCTTGATTACTGTAACTTTGTGCTAGATTTTGAAATTTAGTCCTTTTTTTTTTTTCCCCAAAGAAGTTTTGGTTATTTTTCCCTTGTATTTCCATATGAATCTTATATCACTTTCTAAATTTCCACCAAGAATAATAATAACAGAAAAAGAAGCTAGGCAACTAAGACATTCAAAGGGATTGTGTTGAATCTATAGATCAGCTTAAGATATAGTGACATCTTAATAGTTTTAAGTCTTAAGATTCATAAACATACATTTCCATTTTTTAAGATTTCCTCAGTTTCTTTCAGAAATATTGTACAATTTTCACTGCATAAATACAGTCAAGATAATTTAGGTTTAAATACATTGAAAACTTCAATATAAAAAAAAAAAGCCCATAAAATTGGCTTAGTGGCCTAGTGGTTAAGAAAGCCAGATCCCACATAGCTGACCATGGTTCAAATCCTGGCCCCAGAAGCGTAAAAGCAATACTGGGCGTGTGTGTATTTATGATCAAAATCTTGACACGGAGGAGAAATGGAGGAGGAGGGATTGTGGTATAACCACGCCCCACTTAGAAGCAAGGGGCTGATTTCTCCTTATCTTTCTCTCTTATTTGTTTCTCTCCCTATCTTTCTCTCTTTGTTTCTTTTTGGCCTCCCTTTGGTGAGTGCACCCTCTCTGTAGCTATTAAAAAGAAGAAGAAAAGAAGAAGAAGAAATAAAAGCTCTACAATGTGTTTAGCTTTCATTTTTGCCCTTCTTTTGCCAGTTTATTTTTAGATATTTTCCCTATTTAATGTCATTATTAAAGAGATTGTTAAGTTCATTTTCATATAGCTCATTTCTAGTGTGTAGAAAGCTTCTCATCTTTTTGAAGAATCAACTTCTGGGTTTTTAGATATTCTCTGTTACTTTTCCATCCTTTATTTCATTTATTTCTAGTATGATCTTTCTTATTTTCTTCCTTATACTTGCTTTGGGTTTAGTTTACTGTTTTTGTTTGTTTTAGTTTGTTTGATAAGATGGAAGGTAACATTATTGATTTGAGAGCTTTGTTCTCCTTTGTTTTCTTTTCTTTTTTAAGATTTTTTTTTTTTTACCATAGGGCATGTGTACTTGCCAGAGAGAGAGAGAGAGAGTGAGAAATTATCCCCCAAGCGGGAAGACTACTCCTCAATCCCTTCTCCTCCATCCTCCTCTCTGGATCATGGGAATGCACCCAGAATAAACACACATGAGCCTGGCATGCTTTGCAAGCTGATGTGACTGGGACTCAAACCGTGCAGGGGCCATGTGGGATCCAGCACCTTGACCACCATGCTACCTGCTGGCCCCAAGGTCTTTCTTGTTTGTTAAAGATTTCATTAATTTAAAATTTCTTCTGAGAGAGATAAACAGAGCGAGAGAGAGAGAGAGATGCTCACCAGGGTCGGCCTTCCCTCAGCCCAGCTGACATGTGCACATCTGGAATGCACTGGGAACCTTGACTGCACACCTGGGCCTTCCCACATGGTCGCAGCACTACAGAATGCTGCATCATGGCCTCTCTGTAAGTAAGGACTTTATGCAAGCTGACTTTTACAGCTAGACCCCACTAGACTCGAATCTTACAAGTGCTGAAATAAGGTGTTTTGTGTTTTTTTTATTTTTTTAAAATTTATCTTAGAGTATTTTCTATTTCACCATGTTTTCTTCTTTGACTTACTGGTTATTTAGAAATGTGTTGTTTAATTTTTCATTATTTCTGAATTTCCTAAACTTTATTAAAGGTCTGAGCAAAGTACTGAGTGTGCTCTAAAGATGATGCTTTGTAAAGAGTTCCAAAGGTGGGAACCAGCAGTTAGCGTAATGGCTATGTCGTTGTACTCCCACGTAGTCGACCGCAGTTCATGTCCCGGACCCGGTGACTTAAAACTCACGCCGGGTGCATGTGCGTGCATGCCCAAGAACCTGAGAGGAGAATGGAGGAGAAGGGATTGCGGTGTGACCATCCCCCCGGGGGCTGATTTCCCGCTTTCTGTCTCTATGTCTCTCTCTGTCTGTCTGGCGAGCGCACGCGTCCTATAGCGAAAACCTCTCCAAAAAGAAAAAAAAAAAAAAGAGTTCCAAAGGTGATCAGATCTCTTCATTGTCTGAAACTGCCCACTTTTGCTATCACACCACTGAACTGGGAAGAGATGGAGATGGGAATAATTTTATAGATTGTTTTTCTTTTTCATAGATTTTTCATTTTCTTTTTTGTTCTTTTTTTGTTTTAATTACCAGAGTTCCAAAATAGTTTATATTAGATTTTCAACCCATATTTTTATTGTTTTAGAGAATGACAAAGTTTATCACTCTGCCATATTGGAAGTCAATCTCCCTTAATAGCCCTTACTCTTGGCAAAAGTCTTTGGGATGATGTCATCCACTTTTCAGCCATCCGAATCATGTCCCAGATATTAAATTGTCTAAACACGATCTTGCTGCTTGTTTATAACCCTAGTACTCTCAGTATATTGTTCTGTCATGCAGATCACAGCTTACTCACCTTCCTCCCAGTTACGGAAAACTTCGATGCCTTGACCCACGAGGAATCTCAGACATGACCAGATCTTAGCCTCTTATTTTACAGATAAAGATCCTGGGAACCTGAAGGTCAAAGTGGTAAAGTGTCTTGTTCCAAACTTTATTCCTAGCCATTCTGACATCACACATGCTCTTTGTATTGTAAGCCTACTCACTCCTCTCAGGTAGCGAGTTAATGAAGATGCTCATTGTGGGCATAAAAGCATAATTATTATCCTTATTATCCTCAATTCTTTATGCTTAGACAGCCTCATGGATTTCATTGATCGAAAATGTTGATGCTCTTTTTAACTATATCATGGATTTTTTCTGCTTTTATGTATACTTTTAATATGTTTAATACTATTCAATTAATTTATTTTTCCACATACTACTTCAGATCTAGAACATATGTTTAAAACCTTTCAAAGCCTAACTGATTGCTTCATTTACAACAATTTACAAAAAGGCTTATATTTTGATTGGGTGATGATTACAACATTGTGTAAGTTTTCCAGTCTTATCAAACTGTATCTGGGAACCTCAGTAAAGACATTTTTCAAAAATTAAAAAATAATAAATTTGCTATGAGGCACATACACTCAGAGAGAGAGAGAGTGAGAAGTTTTTGTGCAGTAACGAATTATCACAAAAGGAATAGTTTAAGACAAAACCTATTTATTTTGTAAGTCCAAAATCTGGGCACAGAGTGACTGGGTTATCTACTTAGGAACTCACATAGCCAAAAGCAAAACGTTGGAGGGATGCAGTGCCACCCGCCCTGGGGTGCCCTTCCAGGTGAGTTCATGCTGTCTGCAGGATTTCGTTCCTTGGTGGTGTAGGAATGAGACCCTATTCCATCTCTGGCTTTGACTGTGGCTGCTGTCAGCTCCCTGGAGCTCCACACAGTCTATACCTCCTTAACCACCAAAGCTGCTCGGAAGACTGTTCCCCCATTGAATCCCTTCGCATGGCTGAGTATGTGCCCCCTCCTGAGTTGAGTTTCTGTTGAAACATAATCTCCAATGCAACAAGGCTAAGATGCACATCCTTTAGGAAGCCCTTACAAACAGGACTCGCACCCTTACACAAGAGCTCAAATCCTCTGAAGGAAGTGCTTTCCTGCCCTTGGTCACCTCTACCATGTAAGGACCTAGTGTAGCAAGGTGCCATCTTGGGGCAGGGACAAGGCCCTCCATGGACACCGAACCTGCTGGCACCTTGATCTTGGATTTCCCAGACTGCAGAACTGTGAAAATGTTATTTCTAAGTTACCCAGCCCTTGGGATTTTGTTATAGCAGCACAAATGGACAAAGATGCCCTTTTATGCCTTTAATATGTCCAAGAAGAGTTGGGTCATTTTTAATGTCTGACTCACCTGATTAGGTCAGACTCAGTGTAGTCTTTTCTAAAAATCAATCAATTTGGGACCTTGATGGCATGTATAAAATCTCTTCACAGCAGCATAGAGATTACTCTTTAACTAGATAACTGGAAGAAAAATGTGTCTATTCCAGGGAGTAGAAATCTTGGAAGCCATCTCAAAATTCTAACACAAGATCTAGGCCTCCTACTTTTTATCATCGTCCGATTCTGCCTTCTGATCAGACCGCTGCACACTCACTGAAGATAGTCTACTACCTGATGCACACTTTGCTCTCCTCTACGCGGTGCTCCGTTTGGACGAGTTTTAAAAAGGCATTTTAAATTTGTATTGACTCATTAATATCTTTTTTTCTTTCATAAGAAATTGAGAGAGAAAGAGAAAGAAAGTGAGGCACCCCAACAAGGGCCTCACTCAGCAATTCGCCCCCAGTGTCAGCTGTCTGGGGTCACAGATACCCTTCCACTCAGTATGTACAGTGAGATTTGGGATGTGAACTTGTGATCTCCCCATGTGGCCTCAATATCTGGGCGTTAAATTACCACTGAGCCCACAGGTTAGGGTGGCTTATTTTTTCTTTATGTGTGTGTTTCCATCTCTTTACATTCTTTGTCATTTAGTTGTAAAGTGGGAAGAATAATGAATGTAGCAATTTTCCGTTCTGATTTACACCCTAAGTGGTTGTTACTATTACTTTTCTATTCTTTCTTTATTCTGTGACTCGTATGAACTAATATGAAAGACATTTTTCTCCCTTTTAGTGCATAGCTATTAATATTTTCAGTCGAAGTTTGTTGTTGTTGTTGTTTAGTGTTAATTCTTGTTACAATTTAAAGGAATCATTTTCTGAGGTTATGACTTGGTCATCATTGCTGATATCATTTGAAATTTTAAAATAATCAAATAAAGATGTGTAATTTTCCTAAGTATTTATGTATTTACGTGTGTGTGTGTGTGTGTGTGTAATCCACAAAACAAAGGCAGTTTAGAGGTTATATCTGACTTACTATTGGTATACTAGTGAATACAGAGACTCTGCAACTCAAGAGGGACACAGGATTTTAAAATATATGAAAATTTGTATCTGCAGGTGGCATGGAGGTTAAGTATTATGCAGTTTGAGTCCCAGACTGGGCAGCTTGAAAATCACACTAGACGTGTGTATGTGTGTGTGTTTATGTGTGTGTACCTAAGACCCCAAGAGGAGAATGAAGGAGAAGGAATTGTGGTGTGACCATCCTTTTTTGGGAGTGATTTCTCACTTTCCCTGTCTAGAAAAAAGCTATACATATATGTATGAAATGTGTGAATTATTTCCAGGGAGACTAAAAATATCCATATTTCAGAGGACATATTTTCATTTTTAACTAGAATAAAATGAAGTTTGATGGTCTCAAAGTGATGAATAGTAGTCTCAGTTGAAGAGTAAGTTTGTTGGTTGGTTGTTTTTTTTCTTATGTTTTCATCATGGAGCATGTTTGCTTGACAGAGACAGTGAGAGGGAAAGTGAGAAATCACCTCCTGGGAGGATAGCCACCCCATGATCCATGCTCTTCCATTCTTTTTTTCAGGACTTCAGGTATATACACACATTTACCTGGTATGATTTTCAAATCACTTGGTCCAGGACTCGAACCCCTGTTGGCCATGTGGAAGTCTCCAACACCTTAACCACCATGCCACCTGGTGGTTCCAAAGAGTACATTTTTGACATTTACTACACTATAATCTTTTTCTCCAGAAGTTCTTTTTTTTTCTTTACATTTTTTATTTCATTTTCTTTTATACATTAATCACATTATTTAGCTTACAAAATGAATATTTCAACAGGTGAACATTTCTCCCTAGTTCAGTTGATAAAACTATAAAATATCTTCAACAGATAATACCATATTTCTTTGTCCCATTAATGCATTGCCTCTCTATTTTTCTTCTAAATGTCCTTCTTCAGACCCTCCTCTTCCACACACACTATATCTCATATTTACATCTGTATACTGTGTTTCTATATCCTTTAGTCAACCGGTTTTAGTCAGAGTATGGACACTCGGTATATATTAAATGGGGACATACAATGCCTCTTCAAAGCCTGGCTTGCTTCACTCAGTAGTAAGTCTTCCATATTCATCCACTTCCTGTCAAAAGCCAGGGTTTTGTTGATTTTTATGGCTAAATAGTATTCCATAGAGTGTATGTGCCACATTTTTTCTATCTATTTATCTGCTCGTGGGCTTTTGGGTTGGTTCCATGATTTAGTAATTGTGAATAGTGCCACAATAAACATCGATGTGCAAGCACTTTTCCGATGGAGAATTCTTCTGCCTTTTTGGTAGATACCAAGGAGTGAGATTACTGGATCATATGGTAGCTCTTTTTGTAGATTTTTGAAAAATCTCCAAATTGTTCTCCACAGTGGTTGGACCAATTTACATTTCCATCAGCAGAGTAAGAGAGTTCCCCTTCCACCACACCCCCGCCAGCACTTACCATTTTTTTTTTTTAATCTTACTCTCATTGTGACTGGGATTAGGTGGTATCTCATTATTGTTTTGATCTGCTTTTCCCTTATAATGAGGGATGTTGAGCATTATTTCATATATCTTTTGGCTATTTGTATGTCATCTTTAGAGAGTGTTTTTTTCAACTCCTTCTCCCATCTTTTAATAGGGTTGATCATCTTTCATTGGAACAGCTGCTTGAGTTCCTTATGAATTCTGGTTGTAAGTCCCTTACCTGATGCATAGTTTACAAAAATATTTTTCCATTCTGAGGGCTGTCGATTCACACTAATTACTGTGTCTTCTGCCATGCAGAAACTTCTTAGTCTGATGTAATCCCACTTGTCTATTTTGGGAATTATCGATTGTGGTTTGGGGGTTCTCCAGAAGTTCTAAATATTGTTCATAATTATCCTTTGTTTTCAGCTTTCATTATATTTATTT
>NW_006204918.1:2630986-2669761 GCF_000334495.1 Tupaia belangeri chinensis
GGGTTGCTAAATCTTATTACTGTAGCCAAGCCAAGGACAAATATCTACATTTCATATCTTTCCTTCCAAAAGTCATGAATTTCTAACAGTGAAAGAAAACAGCCAAATAATTGACAGAAAGTATCTTTCTGAAATTTAGTTTCCATTGTTACTGGCTATTCATTCTAAGTAGATATACATCAGTGGGCAAGAGTTTTTGAAGTGAAATAGTACTCTTCAGACTTTGCTGACTATGGATCAACAAGATCTGCTGACAGAGCTGAGGTTACCCAAGGAAATACAGTGGAAATTGAACTTTCCTCATTTTTACCCCTGCTAGGAGTGTACTCAAGCCTTGGATGATAGTAGAGATTCTGTTCTGCTACTGAGTTTAGTTCATCTGTGAGCTTTTCTAAATGGTTTACCTCTAAAAATGTACAGTCCCAGGGCCAGCAGGTGGTGTAGTGGTTAAGGCGCTAAACTCCCACATAGTTGACCATAGTTTAAGTCCCAATCCCATTGTCTTAAAACCCAGGCCGGGCTTATGTGTGTGTGTGCTCAAAATCCTTATAGGAGAATGGAGGACAAGGGACTATGGCATGGCCATCCCCCTGGGGGTGATTTCTTGCTTTCTGTGTCTCTGGTGAGTGCACATGCCCTACAACAAAAACCTCTCTAAATAAATAAATAAAATAAAAATGCACAGTCCTGTAATGACTCCCTTTGGTGTTAAATGATGAATACCTGTGTATACTTGAACAGTAATTTTATAGTTCCAGCAATCCCACCTTTTTATGGAAGGGTGACTGCTTAGGGATAGCTTATTGTCAATACTGAAATATACATGATGCTAGAGTCTCTGCAGTTATCCAGCAGTAACCTATAACTCAGTAGCATTTTGTGTATGCCCTATAGATCATTAAAATGTATGGTCGCACTCTGTTAAGATAATTGGATAAACCAACACATGCGTTAAATTCTCATCTGTCTTTTAGAGCATTTAAAAATAGATTCTCTTGTGATTTGGGGTCTTCTTTCTAAGTCTCCCAGCCCAAGCTAGTTCTCTACTCCCTTCCAGTCATCCTATCTGGCAATGTCCACCACTAGGAAGCATCTTATCTTATGTGAAATCTGTTCTAGTATTATGTAACTGCTGTTATACAAACAGTTTGTATTGAAGTTTACCAAAATCTGACTCCACATAACTTAAAGCATCGTCTTACTTGGCTCTCGAACCACACGTAGTTAATGAGATATTCCAAATATCTAAAGACAGTTATCACACCAAACATCAACTTTTGCTCTATTTCTAACTCCCAAGATCATTGAATTTTACCCAGCTTATTTTTGGTAGCAACAGGAAACTCAAATAAACTTGACTAATATTTTTTAAGAATCGACTATGGTTAAGTTAGTGTGCTGGGAAGTGGTGTAGAAAAAAAGAAGAAGAAAAGAGTATAGCAATATTTTGAAAGATTTATTAAGAATCCTAAAGCATAGGCAATAGTCACCAAAACAGAAAAGCAAGATTGCATTAAGCTAAAAAGCATCTTCACAGCAAAGGAAAGAGCAATTAGAGAGAAAAGACAACCTGCAGAGTGGGAGAAAATATTTGCAAATAATTCTTCAGACAAGAGATTGATAACAAGAATATATGGAAACATAAACAGCTCACCCATAAAAAAAAATGAATAATCTATTTTTTTTAAAATGAGCAAATGAATTGAATATACAATTTTCCAAGGAATACTTACAAATGGCCAAAAGTCATATGAAAAAAATATTCCAAGTCTCTTTTCATAAGGGAAATGCAAATGAAAACCACATTGAGATACCGTTTAACCTCAGCTAGAATGATTAGGATAAAAAAAAAAAAAAAAAACAAAGAATAACAAATGCTGGTGAGGCTAATGTCAACGAGGAACCATCTGATGCTGTGGGTGGGATAGTAAATTAGTACAACCTCTGTGGAAAACAATATGGAAGTTTCCTAAAATCCTACAAATAGAACTACCCTATGACCCAGTAATTCCACTCCTTGGTATTTACCACAAGGATAGGAAAACAATTGGCAAGACTGTTGCACCTTCATGTTTGTCGCAGCATTTCTATAATTACTAAGACATGACGTCAATCTGGGCGTCCAAAAACTGATGACTAGGATAAAAATCTCTGGCACATACCTACTATGGAATATCAGCCATAAGAAAGAGTGAGACGCTACGGTTTGATTCAAAGCCAATGACGGTAGAAGACTTAACGTTGAGCACAGTGACATTACAGTGAGAAAAACACACGCTGTATATGTCACCTCAGTGTGCAGCGAATGTCTGCACTCTATCGGAAGAAACAGGAAGATCCGGAGTTATGATAATAGAGACGATAAGTGTCCATACCAGAGACTGTAAGAGAAGGGAATGGGCGGCAGAGAGTGGGTGGGTGGTAGAGGGTGGCTGTGAGGTGCAAAGGGAAGAAACTTTTTTAAGGTTAGGGAAGAAACATTCAACATCTTGAAAAAGTACAGTTCTTTGTTTAAAAATATATACAGTATATATCATAATGTTGACTTTACGTAAAATGTGAAATTAATCTGAAAATAAGGAAAAAAATTGTATAGCGAAACGCAGTTAGCTGAGTGACTCATTGAAGTGCCCTGTGGTTAGCCTTTGTCATTCCAAAAACATTATCAAGAAAGACAAGGAAGTCTCATGGCTGACTTGAGTCCTGCAGAATCTGTGTAGTCCTTGAGTTACGTTGTGATCAAATGCAGTTATACAGACCTCGTGGTGTTTAAAAAACTGACTGTACACTTTTGTAAATTGCATTCTTTTCACAAAGAATTAGGAGACCCTTTCCCCAAGGCCAGCTCCTCAGCTTTCATCAGAGGTGTTGATTCTATTACCATTGTATATTTCTAATTAAATAGTGTATTTCTTCTGAAGAGTCTGACCACTCTAGAAATGTATAGTAACCACTTTTATAATAAAAGTACCCAAGTATACAGAGAGTGCTGCTAACGCACTGTAATTATCTGAGAGAAAATAAGAGTATCAAGATTCGTATATTTCAGGTAGTAGAATCTAAAACTTCGACATCTCTTGTGAAAGGGTACCGTATGCATACAGCAGATGATATGTATTGCAATTTCTGTAACTTTGCATTTTAAAAATGTGGGCTAATTGTCTTTTTCTAAAAATACATGCTTTGTAAAGGCTTAAATTAACACATGTAAAACAATATTCAGGTTGAAATTCAATTGACTTTCTCCAGAAGAATCAATGACTAGATTCAGCCATTTTAGTCATTCATTCTTCCCTCCATTCACTCCGTGCCAGGCACTCTGCTGATAACACAGAGAAGGGGACATGGCCCCTTCGTGTTTCCTGGAGGCACTGGTGGGACAGATAACCGTGCTGAAAGCACTCCGGTCAGAGCTGTTTCAGAGAGTTATTGGAGCTGTACTGGGGGCTCAAAGACTGGTTTGCTCAGTCTTGCTGAGAGCGGCCAAGAAATACATCCCAGAGCAGACACAGTAGACGTGGGACTCCAGCAGGTCCCCAGGGAGGAAGGTCACCGAGTCACATGTGGGCAGGCGCTGCTCATTCCCAGGACTGTTGCCATTCTTCACACAGAGATGTCAGTAAAAATGCTCAGTGAACATGTGATTTCCAGACAACGAAATTGGCAACTGAGAGGCCAGCAGGGTGAGTGGTGGTTAAGGTGCTGGACTGAGGCATGGCCGATGGCGGTTTGAGTCCCAGACCTGGCGGTTTAAACATCACACTGGGCATGTTCATGCAAGGTCAAAGTTCCAGGAGGAGAATGGAGGAGAAGGAATTGCGGCATGACTATCTCCCGGGTGAGGGTAGTAATTTCTCTTTTTCCCCCTCACTGTCTTTCTCTGTCTTTCTCCAGCAAGTACCCGAGCTCTATGGCAAAAAAATAAATAAATAAATCTTTAAAATAAATAAATAAATCATAGCAAATGTAAAGGCATGGAAGTGTGAAACTGTATGACATAGTCTTAAAATTCAAATGAACTAAGTATGGCTAAAACAGAAATAACGTTCAGGAGGTAAGCAGACGCAGACATCTGGGGAGTCGTGCATGCTATATAGGATTTTTTTTTTTTTCTTTTTTGAGAGATTTTCACTGTAGGGCGCGTGCGCTCGCCAGACAGACAGAGAGAGACATAGAGACAGAAAGCGAGAAATCACCCCCCAGGGGGGATGGTCACGCCGCAATCCCTTCTCCTCCATTCTCCTCTCGGGATCTTGGGCACGCACGCACACGCGCCCGGCGTGAGTTTTAAGCCACCGGGTCCGGGACACGAACCGCGGTCGACTACGTGGGAGTCCAGAGACATAGCCATTACGCTAACTACTGGTTCCCTAGGATTTTATTTTATAGAGTCTTACCCTATGTGGTTTCCTCAAGCATTTCAACTGCAATCTAGTTTTTGACACCTAATTTATACCCAGGTTTTAGAAACATCTCTCTTGTTTTTCCAAGGAAGCAATCAAAGAAGCAAGCCAGCAAGCCAGCAAGCAGGGAGGTCACGCACAAGGAAACGGAGATGGGAAGGGGAAGAAATTGCATTTGCCTGGGATAGGGAATGGCCAGACGTTGAGAAGAAGGCTTGAGAATGGTTTGGAGAAATTTTAGTTTCTGCCGAATTTCGATTACTTCCATCAGAATACCCCACACTTATATCTATCGTTGGAAAATAAAGCCAGCCAATAAAGCCAGCGTGCTTACTAAGAAGGTGTGCGGAGTACGAGTTCCTTGGCTTTCTTACAATCCCCGTGGCTGAGTGTACTTGTTCTCAAAAGATTTTGAATGTTAATAAAATCGGCGTTTTGACTCTTTTTTTTTCACAGGAAAAAGTCAATCCATTGGCCGATGGGAAAGGTTATTTTAAAAAACAAAAACAAATTTTATAATACACTTTTTAAAAAATCTGACTGCTTGGACTAAGAAATAGCGAAATGTTGCCGCAGAATCAATGACATAAACAGTTCAACAGCCCTATCTGCTAATCAGAGGAAACCCTTTGTTGCTTTTTCCTTGAAACAGAAATGTCTTAGTACGTTACCTGTGGAGATCTTTTAGTTTATTTAGTTTTACGACTTAATAGGAAAGCAAGTATTGCCTTATTAACATTATTCTATAAAAAAATCAAAATTAACAGTTTAAATCATGCACAACCCAATTTTCTCCAGAAACTTAGTAAGTCCTTCAAAGTGAGGTGCTCACAGAGGCAAGTTAATGACAAGGGGTCCCTAAAGTGCCATTGGGTGATGCTATAAGCACCTAACTCCATAAGTACTTTATAAATTAAGAGTCTATTATTTGCTTTGCCCAACAATTCTCTTTGCAAGAAACTCACCAGAGGATTTCATTAATTAGCTAGCTCCCTAAGTGCACGTAAAATGGGGAGAGACTTAGGCTTCACGCCTCATAGTTCCTTTTTGAAGTTTATCCTGTTTCTGTTTTTAACTTCCTGGGCTCCTTGTGCAGATGTTGGCTGACCCGGTGTATGAGCACAGGCCTGACTCTCATTGCTAAGGTCAGGTCACAGAGTGCACAAAACACTTGCCTTGTGCAGGGGCCCTCAGCTGACTCCGCTGTCCCCAGGAGCCCTTCTCAGGGACCTATCCTGCTGCTTCTGTTGGCAGGGGGAGGAGCGATTCAATGGAGAGAAGTCTGTTTTCTCTGATAGATGGGGAAGAGGTGGAGCAAAGAGCTTTCTAGGAAGAAGAAACACATTAAAAAACAAACAAACATCCAGGGCCATTATGAAGTAAGGGTTGCGTTCTGAGGCTAGAGCAGAGTTGTACTGGAGTATGGCAGTAAGGGAGAGGACACCCAGCGTGGGAGTGAAGGGAGGGCAGTGAAGCGGAGTCAGATGGCCAAGGCGTGCAATGGGATTTGAAGGAGGCTGGGCTTCACTTCTTAGCGAGGGTCATTACACATCTTATGTAATCAAATACTGTGGTTATATTGTGGTTTTCTGACCAACACTTGCAAAAGAATGCAGGAGGGATTTGAAAATACAGTGATCAAACAGAAAGATTCGTAAAATTCCGCCTGAAAGGGAGTGAAGACTCGGACTGTGGTGTGAGCTCTGGAAAGGAAGAGAGGGAGCCGGTCTGAGTGTCGGATGGAGACAACGCCAGAGTTCACAGACTGTCTGGACACGGATTCCGGTGAGGACCAGCAGTGCCGTCCACTGGGAAACAGACTAGAGTGGGAGGAGAATTTCGATGCTCTGTATCTGCTAATGCTTTAAAAATTTCTTAGCAGTTATTAGAAGTTTACTAAGGAGCGATGGGAAACTGAAGGGACCAGGAGCCCCGGGCCCTCCAGCTCTCCGTTGTCTTCTGTGTCTGCGTTCCAGCAGACATGCGTCCCTGCCACAAGGAAGACACGCGTAAAGCGGGCGGGGTCGGGTCTGTTGGCCACTCAGGTTTCTTAGACGCAAGTTTTCTCCCTTTGAAGAAAGTGCGAGTCCCAGGGAGAGTGGAGCGCCTAGTCACCGAGGCAGGACGCTCACCTCGTGTCCTCCCAGCATGTCTCTGAACTCTGAGCACGGCGAGCCCTTGGCCAGGCTGTGCTCAGGGGTGTCGCACACGCACTCTGGGAGTGGGCACGTGGGAGCCGCAGCCCTGCACGGTGCACACACAGCTCGTGTGCCCGTGGACGTGCCCGCCATCCCATCAGACTTCACTCCAGAAGAAAAGGAACACAAGTTTAGGGGCCAGGCAGTGACACAGTGGTAAGGCCCTGGGCTCGCCTAGGGGCAGACCCAGGTTCACATCCTGCAGCCTCCTTAAACACCCCCGGTCAGTGCGTGCGTGTCAGTGGTCTGAGCCCACCTAGGCTGGTCGTGGCTGGTGGTATGGAAACTATGTTGAGGGAGTCAGTCTCTCTGTCTCTTGTTCATAGAAAATAAAATGAATTCACTTGAAATAAGCCCCACGAGTTTAAAGGTAAAACTATTAGGAATTTCAAGGTGGAAACAGCAGAGCACTCACCCGAGTCCCAGGCTGCTCTGAGCAGGGGGAGCTACATGGACTGCAGGCCGTGAAGTTGTCTGTCCTCCTCTCTGGCATCCTCAGAGATAGGCTGTAGGGCTGGGACTCTACTGGGCTCCCTGGGGTGAACGTGGCTCTTCTGAGATGCAGCCGGGATGAAAGGAATGTGCTGCCCTTGCTCAGGTCTCAGACCAATCTGGTATTTCTTTCTTTTCTTTTCTTTTATTTTTTTCTTTTTTTGGAGAGGTTTTTGCTATAGGGCGCATGCACTCGCCAGACAGACAGAGAGAGACAGAGAGACAGAAAGTGAGAAATCACCCCCCAGGGGGGATGGCCACGCCGCAATCCCTTCTTCTTTGTTCTCCTCTCGGGATCTTGGGCACGCACACACATGCGCCAGGCGTGAGTTTAAGCCACCGGGTCTGGGACTCGAACCACGGTCGACTACGTGGGAGTTCAGCGACATAGCCATTACCCCAACTGCTGGTCCCTTTTTTAATTTAAATTTTGACAGAAGGATGTGAACTCACTGGTGAGAGACAGAGAAAAGGAGAGAGAGAGAAAGCCAGAAAGCACCTGACACAGGGAATAGTCACTCACAGCCCCTTCTTCTCCACCTCTTCCTCATTTCCAGACTCGGGGCCCCCACGCGTGTGCACCTGGCATCTTCTTCTAGCAGCTGAGTCCGAGACTGTGAAGTCAGCCCCTGGGCTCCGTCTGCCGAATGGATCCACCAGGCTGCAGGGAGGCCTCGTCCCTGTTTCAATAGAGCTCACGGGGCTAGATTCGAACTGCTACCTGATAGGCCAAACAATCTTGTTTTTAACATCGGCCTTTTAGAGCTAACTAAATTAGGGACAGAATAATTTCCAAAGAGACAGTTGTTACAACATGAGGCACATTGGGAAGACCCAGGCTGCGAACTCAGGCTCTCCTAGCGGTGTGAGCGCTGGACGCTCCTTCTACTGCATCCCTGCCCTCTTTGCCCACACTTCTTCTGGACCCCTCTGCCGCCTCCTGTCCTGACCCTTCTGTTCACTTCCCTTCCTGACCCCTCTGCTCTGTCTGTCCTGACCTCCTCCCTTCCTGACCCCTCTGCTCACCTCCCTCCCTGACCCCTCTGCTCACCTCCCTCCCTGACCCCTCTGCTCACCTCCCTCCCTGACCCCTCTGCTCACCTCCCTTCCTGACCCCTCTGTCCTGACCTCCTCCCTCCCTGACCCCTCTGCTGCCACTGTCCTGGCCGCTCCCTGGGAGACTGGACTGAGCCTGTTTCTGGACTGAGGCTCAGTCCCTGTGGGCTGAGTGCTGTGTTCGGAATGCCCTGACTCTGTGTCAGGAAGTTATTAAGAGCAGCAAACAGCTGGAAAGGCTCTTCCTGAGGAATATCCACTTTTGCAGAGGTTGCCGCTATGCATGTGAAATTACTTCTCAGGGTGAAATTTCACGCTTCTGAGTTCTGAGACAGACTGAGGGAAAAGGCCCTTCCAATCAGAGAACTGTGGTTTAGTTCCACTAAATACCCATAGTTGGGTAGGGACAGGGCTGTCCACAGTCCCCTTCCTGGGCCACCAGGCCCAGCCAGGGTCACCGGGTGTCATTACACTCACGTGCTGCAACACAACGACCACGCACACCCCAAGAGGTGGCCCACACATCACCACGCAGGAGAGGCGTCCCCGTGCCTGTGAGCCTCCAGGACTTTGTCTTTGTTACGATTTCAGCTTACATTTTGTCAACATATCATGCTCTTTCTTTTCTTATTACTATCGAGGAAATATAGAGAAGGGTGACAAAGTCGACATTCACACAAAAAAGATATATACTGAAAGAGAATCAGGATGAAATTTTAAAATTAGATAATACGAACAGCCTAAACACGGATTTGCGTGTCAAATATCAAAATATTAGGTCATCAGGGGACTGGCAGTTAGCGTAATGGCTATGTCGCTGGACTCCCATGTAGTCGACCGCAGTTCGAGGCCCAGACCCAGTGGCTTAAACTCACACTGGGCGCATGTGCGTGTGTGCCCAGGATCCTGAGAGGAGAATGGATGAGAAGGGATTGCTGCGGCGTGACCATCCCCCCTGGGGGGTGATTTCTTGCTTTCTGTTTCTGTCTCTCTCTGTCTGTCTGGCGAGCACATGCACCCCCTGGCAAAAACCTCTAAAAAATAAAATAGGTCATCAGGAAATTATTGACACTTTTTAAAATATTTTTCTATGCAAAAATGCATCATGACTCTCCCAACGACCCAGTAGTATAATCTGAACATGACATTTGAAAAGCAAATTCAAAAATTGTAAAAATGCCGACGCAGTCACTTCTTCCATCTCAATATATCTTCTTCCTTCTTTCTCCCTCCCTCTCTCTCCTTTCCTCTCTTCTTTCTTTCTTCCCTCCTTTTGTTCTGTACTTCGTTCTGTCCTTCCAGAAACCATATTCAATAAAACTAAGGTCAATGGTCGCAGCTTTGGGGGTAAAACCTGTACTTACAAGTTCCTGACGCTGGGTGGCGCTGATGCACCAGACGTAGCTGGCATGGGTTTCCTTGGGGGTATTAAAATCTGAGGCTCCTGGACATCCTGGCAGTATTTGCTGAGTATCTTCAAATGAAGTGGGCCAGCAAAGTGGATCTGAGAAAGAAAACAGACTCTTGACCAAACTATTTTATGAGATTTTCATCACGGGGAGTAATTTTTCTTTTCTTTTACACATATGTCATAGCCATGTGTATCTTCCAGGGTTCCTTACTTCTGTCTCTTTAAACTGGAGAGTGGTCGTCAAGCAGACTGCAGATTTCTATCAGTGTTTTCCTTGTCTTGGCAGCACATAATTCAAATTTTAAAAATTAAGGAGTCATTAAAAGCGTTCAACTTACTTTTCTTAGGAATGACAAAATCAAGCATTTACTAAGTGTCTCCTGTGTACCAGGAATGTGAGAGCAAATTCAAAACCAAAGTGATTCCCTTGGTGGCGCTTAGACTCCAGTGTCGGTCCCCTTCTTGTGCACTCATGTTTCATTGGCTTACAATGGCTCCTAGATTTACAGAATCAGGACCACAAGTACACCTGCAGACGTGGACTTGAGAGCTCACCCAGGGGCCACTGGGTAAGCAGAGTGCTAAACTCTTGGGAGCAAAAGACCTTGGCAGGCAGGGCCCTCCCCATGGTCTAGCAGTTAAGGGAACTGGATCCCACACAGCAGCCCCCGTCCAGTGCTGAAATGCATGCTGGGCACATGTGCATGCGTGCCCCAAGCCCACTAGTCTCATTGAGTGGATTAGGGCTGGAATTTTGGGGTGGTAGTCTGCAGACCCCGATGCGTCTCTGAGACTCTTTGTTTTGAGAGATTTTTATATTGAGTATGCTCACTGGAGAGAGGCAGAAAGCAAGAACCCACTCCCTAGGGGGTGATATCCATGCCACAAGCCCTTGTCCTCCCTTCTCCCCTCGGAATCTTGGGCAGGCACGGACACGTGCCTGGTGTGAGCTTGAAGTCATCGGGTCCAGGACTAGAACTGCAGTCGGCCACGTGGGAGTCCAGCGATGTAACAGTTAAGTCATCTGCTGGTCTCTCTGACACTCTCTTGAGGGTATTCAAAGTTAACATTATTTTCATAACAGTAGTATTGTTTACTTTTTTTAAAAAGCCACGTTGACATTTTCACTGATAGTTCGGAAATAAGGGTAGATAAAAGTGTGGGTATATTAACGTGACCCAAGGGAACGGCAGGAAACATACATTGCATTCTTTCCTGCTGTACCTGCCAATTAAAGATATCCTTAATAAAGCAGTGATGATAATTGTATTAAATCTTGACCCTTAAGAAAGCGGCACTTAATAATCTGTGCGATGAAATAGAGAACGTGTGTGAAGCATTTCTGCTGTGTATCAGAGTACGGACTGTCTTTAGGAAAACGACCCGCAGGACTGCATGGGCTACAAGCTGAACATGCTTCCAAATTTATTTTTTTAACTTGCTGCTATTTTTAATAGAGGATCTTTTTAACCTAGACCACCAGTTGGCAGAGGAGTTATTCAGAAACAATGATAGGAATGGTCACAGTGGGAGGGTGGGCGAGGCTGTGGGGTCTATGGGAACATGACCGTTTCTGCGGCAGTGGCTAGACCTGTGGAGCCAGGCTCTCAGCCCCAGTCCGCATCACTGCCTCGAGTTTCACACGCCCTGACCACACTCCCACACTTAGGATTTCTTCTGCACTTCTTCATTTCCCTGCATTAGGGCCATTTTCTCACAAACGAACACGAGAAATCTGTTACTCCATGTCAAACTTAGCAGTTTTTGTTGCCAAAGGAACATTTTTTAACTCTCACATGAAAAAATAGAATTTTAGCAAATTCGCACTTACCGCCATAAGACTGCCAGCTACCCGATACTCAGAGTCTTTTGCTCCAATGGTTAGTGATTTAACACACTGACATTGAAATGTTTTGCTAGCATAAATAATTGCACGTAATTGTAGGGGCACGGTGTTCTTCTACAACAGAGGGATACACGACAGCGTATTCATAATCCCAACCATTGTCATGACTTGTGTTGGGGACATACTCATCAATGTCTTCTGTCCCCCTTCCTCTCCATTCTTCCCAGCCTCTAGTAGTCATTCTTTATCCCACTACCTCATTTCCACGTGACGGAGTGTGTGTGACATTTCTCTTTCCATGCCTGCCTTATTTCCCTTAACACACTGTCTCCCAGGCTCACCCATTTAACATCAGACGACAGCATCCTTTGCAAATGGCTATGTCGTGTTCCATTTTCTTTATCCAGCCAGCAGTGGACGAACACTTAGGTGGCTTCCTTATCTGGGCTGTTGTGCAGCGATAAACCTGAGGTGCAGGGATCTTTGGGACCTGCTGATTTAACTTACTCTGGACATTCACCTAGTAGGGATTGCTGGGTCATGAAGAAGTTCTATTTTTGTTTTTCAGTTTGTTTGTTTTTGAGGAACCTCTATGCTGTTTTCCCCAATGGCTATACTAATTGATATTGCCACCAATCAAACATTTTGATATTGTAGGTAAAAGTATCACCATGGAACCAGCAGAGGGCATAGTGGTTAAGTCGCTGGACTTCCTCGTAGTCCACCTTGGTTTGAGTCTTGGACCCAGCAACTTAAAACTCATATCAGGCGCATGTGTGTGTATGCCCAAGATTTTTTTTAACTTGCTGCTATTTTTAATAGAGGATCTTTTTAACCTAGACCACCAGTTGGCAGAGGAGTTATTCAGAAACGATGATAGGAATGATCACAGTGGGAGGGTGGGCGAGGCTGTGGGGTCTATGGGAACATGACCGTTTCTGCGGCAGTGGCCCGACCTGTGGAGTCAGGCTCTCAGCCCCAGTCCTCATCACTGCCTCGAGTTTCACACGCCCTGGCCACACTCCCACACTTAGGATTTCTTCTGTACTTCTTCATTTCCCTGCATTAGGGCTATTTTCTCACAAACGAACACAAGAAATCTGTTACTCCATGTAAAACTTAGCAGTTTTTGTTGTCAAATGTTTCATGTTTCACATGAAAAAATAGAATTTTAGCAAATTCGCACTTACCGCCATAAGACTGCCAGCTACCCGATACTCAGAGTCTTTTGCTCCAATGGTTAGTGATTTAACACACTGACATTGAAATGTTTTGCTAGCATAAATAATTGCACGTAATTGTAGGGGCACGGTGTTCTTCTACAACAGAGGGATACACGACAGCGTATTCATAATCCCAACCATTGTCATGACTTGTGTTGGGGACATTCAAAACCCTTCCTCTTAGCTACTCTGCGATTACTTCTACTCATCAATGTCTTCTGTCTCCCTTCCTCTCCATTCTTCCCAGCCTCTAGTAGTCATTCTTTATCCCACTACCTCATTTCCACGTGACGGAGTGTGTGTGACATTTCTCTTTCCATGCCTGCCTTATTTCCCTTAACACACTGTCTCCCAGGCTCACCCATTTAACATCAGACGACAGCATCCTTTGCAAATGGCTATGTCGTGTTCCATTTTCTTTATCCAGCCAGCAGTGGACGAACACTTAGGTGGCTTCCTTATCTGGGCTGTTGTGCAGCGATAAACCTGAGGTGCAGGGATCTTTGGGACCTGCTGATTTAACTTACTTTGGACATTCACCTAGTAGGGATTGCTGGGTCATGAAGAAGTTCTATTTTTGTTTTTCAGTTTGTTTGTTTTTGAGGAACCTCTATGCTGTTTTCCCCAATGGCTATACTAATTGATATTGCCACCAATCAAACATTTTGATATTGTAGGTAAAAGTATCACCATGGAACCAGCAGAGGGCATAATGGTTAAGTCGCTGGACTTCCTCGTAGTCCACCTTGGTTTGAGTCTTGGACCCAGCAACTTAAAACTCATATCAGGAGCATGTGTGTGTATGCCCAAGATTCCAAAGAATGGAGGAGAAGGCATTGCAACATGGCCATCTCCCTGGGAAGGAGATTTCTCATTTTCTGTTTCTCAGCCTCTCTGCCCATTACGTGTGTCATATACCAAAAGTATCTCTCAAAAAAAAAAATTTAAAAAGTATCACCATATCACCATTCAGAAAACAGACATAGGATGATCAATTCATTGTTAGAAAATCAAATGTGGGTAAAAAGTTCTCTCAAAATAGGGAACCAGCAGTTAGCTTAATGGCTATGTCGCTGGACTCCCACGTAGTCGACCGCGGTTCGTGTCCCGGACCCGGTGGCTTAAAAACTCACGCCAGGCGCGTGTGCGTGCGTGCCCAAGATCCCGAGAGGAGAATGGAGGAGAAGGGATTGCGGCGTGACCATCCCCCCTGGGGGGTGATTTCTCGCTTTCTGTCTCTCTGTCTCTCTCTGTCTGTCTGGCGAGCGCACGCACCCTACAGTGAAAATCTCTCCAAAAAAAAAAAGTTCACTCAAAATATAGGATAAACCAATAATTTTAATGTTTGTAAACTTCTTCTGAGCAGAAGTTTATAGATATATTTCAGATTCCTCATTGCAACTGACCTTTGAGAAACTACCACTAGAGTTTTGTCATAGCATCAAAAAATATTCAAAATTATCTGAAAAGTTCAAAAATATTCTTAGATTTTTCAACTACATCCAAATCACATCTGTGTGAGTTCAGGTTTTCTTCATATATAAAAATTAAAAACAAAAACCAACACATTTCAGCAAACTGAAAGCAGGGAGAAATGTCTCTATGTTTATTTTCTCTCAAGGTAGACATTAAAGAGATTGCAAAAAAGGCAACACAACGTTAATCTTCTTACTAATTGGATTTTGGTTTTAAAAATATTTTCCATAAAATGTTATCTCTGTTGACTTGTAATGGGTTTAATATTGTCATTAAACTAATTAGTAAATTAATATTTAAATAAGCTTAATTTTTAACTTAATGGCCCTCTATCTACCTAATGAAAGCTCTTCATTTTAAGAATGGAGAGGGTTGCTGAGATGAAGACGTTTGAGGACTACTGGATTATGTTACAACAGAGACCAGCTAATAAGGCTTATCTCCTCTGTTGTAAGGACTGTCATAAAGAAAGTATCTATTGCAGTTTTCAAACTTTTCTTCATCTAAATCACATAAGGATTTTGTTGAAAGTACTGTTGTTTTTCCTCATTCCAGGCACACGTGCATGCGTGCCCAAAATCCTGAGAAGAGAATGAAGGAGAAGGGATTGCGGCATAGGCATCCCCCCAGGGGGGTGATTTCTTGCTTTCTGTATCTCTCTGTCTCTCCAATGAGCGCATACGCCCTATAGCAAAAGTCTCTCTTAAAAGAAAAGGAAAGAAAAAAAGAAATAAACTATTGTTAAGCCTTGACTATAATTACAGTCCTTGATATGTGTGTGGATGAGTGTTTCTGTGTGCTTTAAGAAACAACAAGGTATGCTTTGCTTTTACCCACTTAACAACATTGAATTGACATCTTATCTTGACGTTACCTGTCTGTGTAACCCCTGTGTCCCAGTGCTGACTCTTTCAGGGTTCTCCAGGGAGGTTTTAGAAATACTGCTGCCTGGGCCCCATGCCCAGAGATCTGATTTGATTTTTGAATGATTTCCTATGGGAACAATCAGCAGAAACTGGAATAGCTGGCTTTAGAGTCTTTATTTGGGGGAGGGTTTTAATATTGTCAAATTGCTTTCCAGAAAAGCTCTGTCCATGTACATCCTCGCTGGCTGAGTTGCGGGTCCAGCATCTCACTCACGGTAGATACTATCGTCTTTTTAGAAACTATACAAGTTGTTATGGAAAAAGGTTGCTCATATAGAATAATTTACCATTGTAAATGCATGTCCTAGTGCTAGATAGGATTGCACATGTTTTTGTTTTTAGTTAGTTGATCATGTGTGTTTCATTTCTGTCTCTGAAACTTGACTCTCCCAATATGAAGCCAGAGGTCCCATTCCTCGTCGCAGCAGTTCCCAACATAACGCTTCAGAAATACTGCTATCGTTCAATCTGTGACTCAGTAAATAAAGACCTGCTTAGACCAACTATTTATCTTTAGATTGTAAATTTACTTTTTTTAAGAATTGTTTTATTTAACTTTTTTTATTATTTTAATTTGACTGGAGAGGGACAGAGAGAGTGAGAGAGCAAGTCACCAGGCCCAGGACTTGAACCACAGTCAGCCATGTGGATGTCCAGCACTCTTAGCCACCAAGCCACCCACTGGCCCCTAGATTGTGAGTTTACTTTTAAAAAGAGAATGCCCCTGTAACATTCTCAGCACTTGGCACTCCATCTCCTGAGGCAGGGTGCAGAGCACCCCCCCCATTGCGTCTTACCTGGGACGTATCGGTGGGGAATGGGTGAGGCAGTGGGATCTGACTATGAGAATATGACTGTTCTGCGGCAGTTGCATCCCAACCTGTGGTGTCAGGCTCTCAATTCTAGTTCTAAACACTACCCTCAAGTGTTACAATGCCCTGGCCATGCTTCTCGCATTCAGGATTTCTTCTTCCCATCACCTCCCTGGATACTGGTTTCTGCAGGGCCATCTTCAATGGTGGGCACCAGTTCACTCTCTCCTCTTCTGAATTCCTCTGCTGCCCGGCCTCTGCTTGCTCATGCAACCCTTGCAGGTCTGCATCTGTGGCTGACACTGCCTCTAGTCCTGCTGCTGGGCCAGGCCACAGCCAGAATGAAAGACCAGCTGGCCCGGTAGGCCTTGTCCCTGATCCCTTCTTTATTTGTTGGGCTTTGAGGGACTGAGACTGATCTCTTGGGGAGTAGGACAGTGGGAGTAGAGGACAGCCCTGTTCTCCTGTGCTGTGGCAGGGTGGGATTTGCTCCCAGGTGGGCTCCTTCTCCCTCCTCTAGGAACCGGCTCTTCATAGGGGATGCACAAGGAAGGTAGACTGAACATTTCCTTGGTTTGGATCTATTGGAATTGCTTACTCCTTGAGTAGCCCCTTTCCCTCAAAGCCTGACTTTCGGCAGCGGCACAAGCCTGACTTTCGGCAGCTGATCTCAAATAGCCCTCTCACATCCTTACCGAATTGCCCCAGAGCCATCGTCAAGCATGACCAACACAGCAATGTATAGTATAAAAGCGTGGCAACGTGTCTGTATTCATCGAGCCATAACTTGGGGTTTCATCACCTCTCCTTAGCTGGAGTATGAACAGTACATGAGGTGTATTAAGAATTGAATTCAGGGAACCAGCAGTTAGCTTAATGGCTATGTCACTGGACTCCCACTTAGCCGACCGCGGTTCACGTCCCAGACCCAGTGGCTTAAAACTCACGCCGGGTGCATGTGCATGCGTGCCCAAGATCCCGAGAGGAGAATGGAGGAGAAGGGATCGCGGCGTGACTATCCCCCCTGGGGGATGGTCACAAGCCTGTGACTCAGTCCAGCCAAGACGGGGTGGATTGCCATTGAGATTCTGTTGGGGGTGCTTATCTCTTTCTCTGTCTCTCTTTTTCTCTCTCTCTGTCTCTGTATGTGTCTCACTCTCATAGGATGGATAAATAAATAAATAAACACAAAGTAATTAAACTTATATTCCAATCCCAGCCGCCATCCTTAATCCTCCCATGAATGAACTATTTTATGTTTTATTTGATAAATCTTAAACATACTAGTGACAGATTGAAACACTTTGAGTAAAAATGTTAGAGAAATTATGTGCTTCAAACAGAAACGGAATTGCCAGTGACTACGTTATAGCACCATGTATTATCACTGGGAAACGTCTTACAAAATTCAGATAAGCCCTTAGTGAGAGGCTGGGTCTGTTCCTTCTGAGACATAATCGCAAATCACCAACAGTATGAGTCATGAGAAATGAAAGCCTTAGAATTCTCGTGGGTGAAGTGTGGGCTGGCAGAAGCCATCACAGGGATGCTTTGGCATTTGACATTACTATTATGTGACTGGGCACGTCGGCCTTCAAGCTCACGAAAACCAAAAGGGGAATATCTCTGGGGAAAACTCTTAGACTGTTCCTCTGTAGACCTTTGTCATAATATAGCCACCACCTGGCCATATGTTTCCTTTCAGTATTTTTGATAACTTTTTCGAGTTGGCCTCGGTTAGTCAGTGCTAAAAACCCAGAGAGTAGCTGGCGGAGAAGCCATGGCCTGTGGAGCCAGAAGCTGACCTTCTAATCCGAGCTGACGTCGGGCTGGACCCTAGGACTGTAACCCGTTCTACCTGGGACCCTGTTGAGAGTGAAACAGGGAGCCGGATTACTTTTGTTTGTTGGTTTATTTGTTTTCCACAGTAGGTATTCTAATTTCTGATTTGCATATAACGCACATCTTTGGGTACGGTATAGTTTTGCAGAAACCGTATATGATGTGTAATGATCAATTTGGAAATGGAAATATAATATCTCTGACAGTTATCAGAACTTTGTTTTGCTTTTTTTTTTTTAATCCCCTAAGTTTACCTATTTATTTCTTTCATTAGAAAGACAGAGAGACAGGCGTGCTCCACATCGTCCTCACTCATAATCCACTCCCATCAGCCCAGAATACACAGGGAGGCCTTGTTCATGTACCCATGACCTTCCCAGCAAGCCCGACCTCACAGGGCAGTCCATCCCTACTGTGTCACCGGCTGCCTTCCTCAAGATAGGTCTTCCCATGTCCCGATCCTCCTGCTTCACCCTCCCGCAGTCGTTGCAGGTCCAAGGGCACCCCATCTCACCAGGCCTTTCGGGGGACTGGGCCTGGAATCCAGGACTGTCGTGTGGTCCCAGCCTGCAGGGCAGAGTCTAGCAGCAGAACTGTGTTTATGTGGAAATACCCAGCATGAATCAGCACGGGCCAGGTGTAAGGGGAGCACAGGGACAGAAACTGGGGACCCAAATCCAGAGTGGAGATGCCCAGGAAGGAGCATCAGAGCTCGATCTGGGAGGAGGAGGGGTAAGTCAGATAAAGTGAGGAGAGGTATTTCCCAAGAGGCTGGGACCACACGGTGCCCTAGAAATAAGCCACATATCTGTGTAGGTGATGGTTGGGGGCTTTGATGGTTAGGGTGGAGAACCCTGAAGCAGGCAGATTCTGAGGGCCTCCGTGCATAAGACCTACTATGTTTTCACTTTCTTATGACAAAGAATGATGAATGTAAACAAGTTCACGTTGCTACTCCTGAAATAATCCAAGAAAAAAATTAAAAATAATCATAATAAACAGAAGGACTGGCACATCCTTCCCTGTCCCCTGGTTAACCTAGAAATCTACATATGTTTAACGTTTCATGTTTATCCTATCTAGAAGAAAAGGTGCAAATAGTGGTCTTCTCTTATGAGAACAAAAGGAATGACTATTGAACTTGATATATTTATTTTAGAAGTGCCTTTTTATTTACTTGCTACTTGATTCTTAATACTTATTGCTACAATAAATGTGTATATTTTTAAGTTTCCATACTACTTTAAATTATTTGTGGAACAATGTGAGCTCTAAATAAACTATACATTGCCTATTTTAGAGGATTCCCATGTATTAAGTTATTTTGTATGCTATCAGTTAAATTGCTGTTTTATTTTAGATGAAAATTCATAAACATTCACTTCAGTATGCTAAGGTAGTTTTCTGATCGTTGTTAAACTATCTGTAAAAAGCCTGACTTACATAGTAAGGGAGATGCAGTAAATGCATGAAGCAAGGTGAATAACCACGGTGTGTTTCGAACACATTTTATGACTGTTTTAAAAGAGATATTGTAAGTTTGTACAGGGTATGTAAAATTGTCAGAAGAATCATGTAGAAAGAAGGGTGGTTACAAAACACGACTCTGGGGTGGGCAACTGTGACCCTCCTATGGGTCTTGTAGGAAGCTTGAAAGGTGTTATAATCTGTATTGGCAAGGAGGAAGGAAGGCTTGGTATAAACTATAATAATGAAAAAAAAATTGGTTATTGTGAATGCATTGGTCTTCTGGTTTACCTGAATAAAGCAGTGGAAAAAAATAAAATTTCAACAGTAATTAGAATAACCTTGTCTATTTTTCTCCCTTCCTCTCTCCTTCCCTAAACACTTCACCATGAAGGAAACTCGCTCTTAGATGGTATCCATGTTTTCTACTCCTAAAAGCTGCCCGCATTTGATGATGAGTTTTTCAGATTCAGTCCATAAAAGGACAAAGCAAACCACTTTGGTGACTTCTAAAAGTGAAATCCGTCCTATGTATTGTTTGGTACGTTCGCATACTGTATCGAGAGACTTCAGAACGTCCACGTCACCTGCTCCTCAGATCAGAAGGTGATTGTGGCTTTGGGTGGATATTAATCAGCCACAGCACTGCCTGGTCAGAAAGAGCAAGTGTCCTAGCCTTTACCTCAGGACTTCGGGTGTCCATCCAGCGTAGGTCCCAAGGGGACTGCCTTTGGTGGACCGGAGTGGCCAGCGTGCTCCAGGTGAGATGACAAGTGTGACGTTTAACCTGCCTTTGGAAGCCTCTCTCCCCATAAGATGCTGGCTGCTCCAGGAGCACTTCTTATGCGACTTCCTCTTCTCCGCTCTGTAAGATGCTTGTACTCCAAGGAGAACATAACTTGTGATTGCATGCAGGAGTTAAAAAATCCATGGGTTTGAAACCTCAAAGAGCACAAGTCTGTACATATTGGCTTCATTCTATTTTCTTCACGTGGGAGTGCTTGCTCAGTGCACCACCGAGCAGGATAGGATCAGAGTTATTATTATTATTATTATTATTTTGACTAGAGGATGTGTGTGCCTGAGAAAGTGAGAGTGAGAAACAGAGAGAGATGAAAGAGAGAAAGAAAGAGGAAAAGCACTCCTCCGCGGAGATGCTCATGCCACAATTGCTTCTCCATTTCCCCTTCTGGGACTGTGGGCATGCACACAAAGGCACCCGACAGCCACTGGGTCTGGGTCTGGGACTCAAACTGTGCGGTCGGCCACGTGGGGTACAGCCACTTTAGCCAGTATGCCATTGGCTGGCCCTGGAAGACACTTGGTATGCGTCCTGAGAAACAGAGAGGGCTACTTGGCAGTGAGCGTGACTGCCACCATGAGCACACGTCTGTGATCTCACGCCCCCCCCCCCCCCCCCCCTTATTAGCAAAGCACAGGTTCCACAGAAACGGTAACAGATGTGTTTAGGACCTAACACTTCAGTAGAGTTTAGTCAAAGGACTCTGGGAACAGTACCCCAAGAATCAGGGAAGACTTTGATGGAGAAAAATGTTATTATTCTGTAAAATATTAGAGGTGGGAGTTGAGCCAGGAAAAAAATATTGTACTTTGTACTTTTTCTTTAATTTGGTCCTGCTCCAACATAATATAATTATGCAAGCTGCCGTTGCCAAAAACCAAATATGAACAAAAATGGAAAAGACAAGATGTTTGTAGGGGAGACTGCAGGCATCTGGTGTGAAGAGAAAAAAGTCAATAAAACGTTCAACTGAGATGAAAAAATAACTAATTCTGGGATGTTTTCAGGCAACTGTTGGCAAGGTGTTTCTTCAGGACTGTGTGTGCCCAATAGCAACTTTTGTCAAATTAAGTTTCTATTTTGATTTGATTTTTTTTACTCAATCTCTTATAATAAATTAGAGTTTCTTGCATAAGATAGAGCTTACTATTTTCCTAATATTTATAAAAATCAGAATTTTCTATAGTCCTATTGCAACTAGAGGTATCTTTAAACATTCTAGATTCCACCATTTATAAATAATCAAGACTTTGCAAAATATTTTTTCACCTCGATACCAGACTTCTATGTTCCAAATGATTCTTAGCCTTGAAGCTTAAGGCTACGCTATACGTGTTCCAACACTTTAGAAAGATTATTGTGTACTGTTTTGAGAAATATTGCACTTGAGTTTTTATGCTTTTATTTCCCGAAATGACTTGGCAGAAGAAGTTCTAAGGTATGGTTTCTTCTAAAACTCTGATCATGGAAGCTTAAGGATGAACAGGGCTCTAACTAAAATAAAAAAATAAATAAATAAAAATAAAAATAAAACAAAGAAACCTTTAACCTGAGGGAAAAAGTAGATTGCTGAAATTTATTTCCTTGAAAGAAAACATGTCAAAGATGAGTCTAATAAACTTTCCCTATCTCGAGTTCTTTCTTTCGTATACAATCAAGGTTCTGGTTATCCATTTTCCTTCAGCAAAACTGGTTATCTTGTGCATAATCCTGCCTTCATTCTTGGGAGAAAGGAAAAGTCATGAAATTTGGGAAAATAGAGATGATTTTTGTTTTCTCTACCAACTTAGATTCCCAGGAAGCGTGTCCTTTGAAAACCAGAAGTGTCCAACATTAGACCGAGAAAATGATGACAGATCGGGTAGATAAATTAATGACTTCCAAAAGGTTCAGGGAAAACTGTATTATGAGAAAACTATACCTGGATTTCTAAATCTTTTTGTGTGTGTGTGCCAGAATAAACTTGTACTTTAATTCCAATTTTCTACAGACATTTGGAAGTCCCCTTATAAGTAGAGAGCCATGTTTTCATATTTAAAAAGCATTAAAGTATATTTTCTTTATAAAGTGTTATGGTCCTATCTTTAATTGGTAATGTATTTTGACAAGACAATAAATAGCATGTTGAAAGCATTTGGGTTTCAAAGCCACCAACAAGTCATTACTTTAAAAGATTTGAATAAGGGGCCAACAGATGGCATAATGGTTACATCACTGGACTGCCACTTAGTTGACCGTGGTTCAAGTCCTAGACCTGACAAGTTAAAACTCATGCTGGGAGTTTGTGTGAGCATGCCCAAGATCTCAAGAGGAGAATGGAAGAGAAGGGATTGTAGTGGGACCATCTCTCCTAGGGAGTGATTTCTCACTTTCTGTCTCTCTCTGGAGAACACACATGCCCTATTGCAAAAATCTTTCTAAAATAAAAAGTTTAGAAAAAACCATTGATAATCTTTTGGTAAAGATGCAGTTATATTATACAAAGCAAGGTTAAATGCCAATTTGTACATTTTATTTCTACATAGATGCGATTGTATCTCTATCTTGCATAAATTCTTTAAAAACTTGACTTGCAGGATAAATGTCAAACTCTACAGGACTGTATCAGTGTTTTTTATGTATCAGCCCTCATGATAAATTCATATTTTTTGAAGGTTTTGCCATAGGACAAATGCACTCTTCTGAGAGATAAGAAAGAGACAGTGAGGGGAAAGTGAGAAACCACCCCCAGGAAGGATGACCATGCTGCAGTCCCTTTTCTTCCACTCTCCTGGGGTTTGGGGCATACAAGCACATACACCCAGAATGATTTTTCAAGTTCAGGACGCAAACCACAGTTGACCATGTGGAAGTCCAGTGCCCTAACTCCCCTGTCACCTTTTGGCCCCCAAATTCTTACTCTTTTAACTTACTTACTTTAGTTGTAGCTCTTTGCAACCTCTTCATGTCTTGTTTACGATGTTCTTTCCCTCTTGTCTGCTTCTCCACCTCCCAGAGACCCCTCAAAACTCAACCCCTTCGGTTCTTATTCTATGACACCTTCCCTGAAGCACTGTGTGTTCCAGAACACTCTGTGTTCCAGAATCTCCCCAGTCAGAACCTACCAGACCTCTGGTTTCTTACAGCTCTGCCATGATTGTTATGGGAATAGCACTGCATGCTCAATATTTATTCCTTTGTGTCCCTCCTTTAGAAGTCTCCCACTCCTTGAGAATCAGGACAGTGCCATTTTCATGATGATGACCTCAGAATCAAGCACAGTGTCTGCATATTTTAGCTGAACTGCTCAGTAAGTCATTATCGAATAAATATTTGAATGAAAACTTACATTAATATTATGAGATTTAACACTGAGGTAATAGGACATGCTCTGAAGTAAACTAAACACAGGGAACTAATTGTGTAAAGGCATTGCAAACAGATTGCATCTTTGAACATAGATATTTTTAGTCTATATGCAGAAGAGATCAAAGGGGCACATCAGGTTACACAATGCAAAACAGAGCTGTTCAGTAGAATAACCTTTGCCTATATGCAAAGAAGTCAACATACCTTCAATTTCTGTGTTAAACTAGTTTGAAAAAGGTGAAGACATAAAAGAAATCTTGCATTTTAATGTGCTTAATTTTACAATGTTTCTGCCCTAGGTAGTACTGAAGCTATATAATTTGCAATTTCAACCTTGCCTTTTTATTTTAACAGCTGTATCAAAGCATAATTGACATATGCTTTATTGAAGTATAAATTCATATATTTAAAGTGTACTGATTGATTTAAAAAAAAAAAAAAAACTATCACCAGAGGGTGCACATACTCACTGGAGAGAGAGAGAGGGAAAGTGAGAAAGGATCCCCTTGGGGACTGGCCATGTCAAATTCCCCTTTTCTCTGTCTCTTCCTCTTTTGGGGATTTTGGTCATTCACACATGGGTTCCTGGCATGTTTCTCAAGCTGCTGTGTCCAGGACTCGAACTGTGCAGTTGCCATGTGTGATTCAGCTGCTGTGACCACCAAACGAGGGCTTGGCCCAAGAAGTCTGATATAAGTGCACAGTCACGTGCTAATCACCACTCAGACAGCGACCTTGTAGTCACCCCCCAGGACTCCTGTGCCCCTCTAGAACTGCTCTGCCCTGCCTTTCCTCCATTTAGGTTAAGGCAACCCCTGGTCTGTTTTCCATCATGATGGGTCGGGGTGTGTTTTCTACAATGTTATACAATAAGAATCATACAATATGTACTCCTTACTGTCACTATTTCATGTAGCATAAATATTTTTCCAGTGAGCCATGTTGCAGTGGTAGGAAAGTTCATTCTTATTCATTGATAAAATTTAGTGTGAAAGTATTTTTATAATTTATTTATTTTTTAATCTTTTACAGAGATATTTTTTTTGCTACAGGGTATGTGTGCTTGCCAGAGACACAGAAAGACAGAGAAAGAGAAAGTGAGAAATAATCCCTTGAGGGGATGGCCACATCGCAATCTTTTCTTCTCCATTCTTCTCTTGGGATTTCAGGCTTGCATCCAGCGTGAGTTTCAAGCAACCAGGTCCAGAACTCAAACCATGGTAGGCCATGTGAGATTCCAGCACCTTAACCACTGCAATACCTGCTGACTCAGAACTATTTTTATTAACATATATTGTTATTTTCTCTCAGGTTAGCTGCTAGGAGTGGAATGACTGGGTAGTTTGGTAGGTGTATGTTTAATTATAAAAAAATTGACAAATTGTTTTCAAAATAGATAGCATATGACGTTCCCACAAGTAGCATACAAGAGATTCAGTTCCTCTACATATTCAGCATTGGTTGGTGCAATTTTTTTTCTAATAAGGTTTTTGCCTTAGGGTGCATGTGCTTGTCAGAGAGAGAGAGAGAGAAAGAGAGACAGAAATAGTGAGAGGGAAAGTAAGAAACCACTCCCTGTGGGAGATGGCCACGCTACAATCCCACCTTCTCCATTCTCCCCCAGGGCCTTGGAATGCATGCACACATGTCTGGAATGAGTTTCAAGCCACTGGATTCAGGACTCAAACCCTGGTTGACCATGTAGGTGTCCAGCGACCTAACTGTCACAACATCTGCTAGCTCCACAATTAGTCTTTCTTAATTCTGGATATTCTGATATGTGAGCAGTAATTTCTCATTGTAGTTCTAAGTTGTGATTTTTTAGCAAAGGTTTTTTTTAAAGTATATTACCAAACATGCAATCTATAAAAGGATAAAATTGACATCAGAAACATTAAAAATTTCTGCTCTTTGAAGGACACTGTTAAGACACAAAAACAAGGCAGAGAATGGAAGAAAATATTTTTACATCAAATTAAGACATTGTTTAATCTAGTGTTTTATCCTGTAAATTTTTTTTTTAAGTTTCATAGTTTTAGGATTTACATTTAAGCCTTAACCTGTAATAGCTTTTGTATATGGTGGCGAGGAGGTCAATGTTCATTTTTGCGTATGACTATCCAGTTGTTCCAATGTCAGCTGTTGAAAGGACGACCCTTTTTGTGAAAATGCCTTTATATCTTTGTAAGAGACATCCATACATGTGTCTATTTCTGATCTCTCTATTCTGTTCCATTGGTCAATGTTTTTATATTTTTCCCAACACATTTTCTTGATTATCAAAGATGATAATAAAACTTGAATTGAGACGTGAGTCCTCCAATTTAAGTCCTTTTCTTGTTTTTTTTTTTTTTTTTTTTTTTTTTTTTTTTTTTTTTTTTTTTTTTGGTCTTTTACCTGAAATATAAATTTAGTGATTTTATCTGATTTTATCCACGGGAAAGCGTGATGGGATATTAACTGACAATGCCTTGAAGCTATAGCCCCCCGGGAGAGAACTCATATTTTAGCCATGTTGGCTTTTACTCAGCCGAACATGTCTGCATCGATTTCAGTCCTCTTTCACTTCTCTGAGCAATATTCCACAGATATTTTTCTTTTTTCCCCCTTGTAACAATTTGCAGCTACAAAATCAATTTTTGAAATAAATGTAGGACTCTTCCCACTTTCTATTTCTTCTGGAGTGATTTAAAATAAAAATTGCCAGAATGGATATGTTAATTTTTCATTGCTTTACAGATCCTGCTTTTTTTTTTTTTTTAACTTTGTCTCTTATCTTTATTATGTCTTTTCTTCTATGTACTTTGGGTTTAATGAACTCTTTTTTCCATCATGTATTGAGGTGAAGGCTGAGGTCACTAATTGGCACTGTATTTTTCTTTCCCAACATGTGTATTTCGTGGGTGAAACATCCCATAAATGTCTCTCAGGCAGATTGGTTGATAGTATTGTTCTGTTGTTTTGTACACATACTAACTGACTTTCTGCCTTCTCGGTGAATCAGTTATTGAGAGAGGTGTATTGAAAACTGACTGTAATTGTGGATTTGTCTATTTCTCCTACAGCTTTTGCTTCATGTATTTTGAAGTTCTATGATTAGGTGCATACATGTTGTTAGGGTTGTAATATCTGGATAAAACTGCAACTTTGTCATTATAAAATGGCCTTCTTATTCTGGGGAACAATCTTTGCTTTGAAGTCTCCTTTGTCTGATATTGAGTAGCTACTCTTGCTCCCTCTTGGTTGGTGTTGGCTTGATATGTATCTTTCTGTCCTGTTGCCATTCTTGTCTCTATATTTAAAGCTCATTCTTTGGAGGAGGTGCATATAATCACTTATCTTTCTTCTTCTTCTTTTTTTGACACAGGGTGCATGCACAGACTGAAGAGTGACAGAGAGAGGGCAAGTGAAAAATCAACCCCGAAGGGGGAATGGCCATGCCACAATCCCTTCTCCTCCATTTTCCTCTCAGATTCTGGGTATGCAGGCACATGGGCTGGTGTGTGTTTCAGGCTGCAGGATCTGGAACTGAAACCATGGAGACAGCCATGTGGGATCCTGCCCCTCAACCACCACACCACCTACTTTCCCCACTTTCCACCCCCTTTTAAAAAATATAATATGATATATTATTTTCCCTACAAAAAATTTTTTGGGTAGTTTTTTACTGCTTTGTCTTCAATAATTTTTTTCTTCTCAATATCAAGACTTGTTAATTATAGTATGTTCTAAACTTTTAATCCCAGTTATTCTACTTTTTATTTCTAAAGGTTCATTTGGGATTTTTTTTTCCTTGTACATCTTCTGTTATCTCTTCATAAACTTTAAAACATATGGGGTATGGATAGAATGATTGTTTTAACATGCTTGTCTGCTAATTATAGCATCTTTGTCAATTTTAAGGCAGTTTCTATTTATTTTTTTCTTATTATTAAGTCTTATCTTCCTTTTTTTACATGCCTGGTAAGTTTTATTAGTTTTCAGACAATAAAATGCTGTTCTTCTGTGTTTCTTTGTGTGTGTGTGTGTGTGTGTGTGTGTGTGTGTGTGTGTGTGCGTGAGACTGTTTGGTATGCAGTTAAGTGACATAAAGCCAGTTTGATCTTTTCAGTTTTGCTTTTCAAAGTTGTTGGCATGTCTGGAGCAGAACTCAAGTTTAACCATTCCTCACGGAGGCAAGGTGCATCTGTGCTATCTACCCAGGACCTAGAGTCATCACTCCCTGCATCTGGCTGGCGGGGATAGGTCCATCCCAAGGCCAGGGTGAGTCCTGAGCACCAGAACCGCTCATCATTTGGGTGCCCTTCCCGGCGCCTGCGCAGTTTCCTGCAGGCGCCACAGACATACTCCCGTGGGAACCCTCTGCAGATCGCTAAATTCTCTCCATGCAGCTCGCTCTTTCCCAAAACACTGCCTTTTCCACCCAGACTTCAGTTCACCAGCCCAACCCCGAACATCTGCTGAGCTGCAGGTATCCCCTCCCTTGGTCTGAGCACTCTCGTCTGTCTGGTGGGCGCACTAGGGTCTAAGCTGCTTGTGTCCTGCCTTTGAGGGGGCACTGTCCTTCACTGCCTAACCTCTCACATGTGGCAATGGTGGTTTCAAGTTCTGTGTCCTTTTTTTGTTGTTTCATGGAGAAAGGGAAATCTAATTCCTAATATTCCATATTTCTAGAAGCAGAAATCTGACCTTTACTTTTTTATATTATTTATTTATTTATTTATTTTGCTGTAGGGCGCGTGTGCTTGCTGGACAGACAGAGAGAGACATAGAGACAGAAAGTGAGAAATCACCCCCCAGGGGGGATGGTCACGCCGCAGTCCCTTCTCCTCCATTCTCCTCTCGGGATCTTAGGCACGCACGCACATGCGCCCGGCGTGAGTTCTAAGCCACCGGGTCCGGGAAGCGAACCGCAGTCGACTACGTGGGAGTCCAGCGACATAGCCATTACGCTAACTGCTGGTTCCCATGACCTTTATTTTTTTAAGATTTAAAAAAAGTATATGTGTTACCTATATTCGTCTTCATTAAGCACATATGGTCAGATAAAACAGGCCCCAACTTTTCTCACTTAGGACCATTTAGTTCTGATTCGTGTTCCAGGTCAGGACGTCCTATGTGTCCTTCACTCTGCACCTGGTTTCGAGGAAGCCCCCTCGTGTGACAAACACTTCTCGTGGTGGAGGGAGAGAAGTGTGGCAGCTAGAACCAATGAAGCCATGGCACTTAGGCCACTTCTTAGAGTCGCAGTTGTGAAATCCCGTAGGGAAAAATGTCCCCTCCTTCAGAAGCACCGCAGAGAACTTGGCGCTGGGAAAGGACGTCTCCTTCTTTTTCAGAGGAGGGAAGAATGAATACTTAAGAACAATAATAGACTCCACTTTACTCTCGGGTGTACTTCATAAAAACAAAATGAGAAGAGATAAACAGATGAGTAACAACAGGATTTGTAAAAATAAAAAGAGTGTTTGTTTATGTTGCGATCAGCGTAAACACTGCACCTGTAGAAATACGTCCCCTGTGTTGGTCCAAGCATACAATGTGTTGTCTACATCAGGGCTTTGACGTATCGCTCGGTTCAGCCATTTGGACAAGTCTCTCTTGAGAATATTCGCAGTCATCATTTATTAGCTCTTACGGTTATAAATTGTCAGCTTGATTCACCCTACACTGGAACTTGTCCCTCTTCTCTGTCTGTACTTTGGTTCCATTACCCGGTATCTCTTTACCCCTCACCTTGCCCTCCCAGCCTCTAGCAGTCACTCCTGAACCTTCTACTCTAGGAAGTGGTTCTTGTCCATCTCCAGCAAGGGCAAGCGTGTGGTTCTCGCTTCCTGTTTCCTTAGTAAGCATAATAATTTTTCTAAACAGCATATTAAATGCTTACAATGGACATAGCATCTTTTTTTTTTTTTGGAGAGGTCTTTGCTATAGCGCGTGTGCGCTCGCCAGACAGACAGAGAGATAGAAAGCAAGAAACCAACCCCCCGGGGGGGGTTTAGTCCCTTCTCCTCCATTCTCCTCTCAGGATCTTGGGCACGCATGGGTGAGTTTTAAGCCACAGGGTCCAGGACGCGAACCTCGATCGACTACGTGGGAGTCCAGCGACATAGTCATTACTCTAACTGCTGGTCTCAGCATCAAATGTTTTCGCTATATCACACTTATTTATATCTTCTTCAGTATAAATATTTTAAATAATCTGAAAAATAGGATACAAACTTAAAATGTGTTGCATATTTCAGTGATTTATAAAGTAAAATCAGAATTGTGAGGGTTAAAACTTTGCTGCAAGGGCCAGCAGTTGGCATTATGGTTACGTTGCTGGACTCTCACATAGTCAACCACAGTTCGAGTCCTGGACTCTCTCTTTCTTTGTCTCTGTCTCTCCCTGTCTCTCTGGCGAGTGCATGTACCCTATAGCAAAAATCTCTCTCAAAAAAAACCAAAACAAAACTAACAACAACAAAATAACCTCAGCTGTAGCCTGCTGTGGAAAGGTTGTCTAGCAAGTCTGTGAATACAGCTGGAGCCAGACTGTTGCGATTAAGTCTGTCTCCCACAGCGGGCTGGGAGAGCATAGGCAGGTGGTTTCACTTCTCTGCAGCTGCTCCCTCACGTATAAGGGATAATAATCGTACCTACCTCCTAGGGTCGACATGAATTGTGGAGGAGTTCCTGTGTTTGATGTAGTTAATATCTTGTGCACACTGAATACCTGACATGTATTTGCTCTTATTATCAAATGAAATAATGCGTTATGATATCTTACTTTTATCCTCTTTGCAAATAATATATAAATTATGTATATTTATATAAATAACATATAAATACAATTTACAAAATATAAATATAGAGCTGACCCTTGAAATCTAAAAGAGATTTTAGGACTTCACAGGGATATGAAAATCTGCAGATACTTAAGTCCTTTATGGACAATGGCAATGTATCTGCACACGGCCTCCATGCATTTTCCTGTATACATTAATTACCTCTACAGCACTCGTAACATGGAATGCAATGTAAATGCCACATAAATAGTATTATACCATACTTTTAAAATTAGTATTATTTGGGTGGCCAGCAGATGGCATAGCGGTTAGGGTGCTGGACTCCCACATGGTTGACTGCAGTTAAGTCCTGAACTCTGTGGCTTGGAACTCACGCCAGGCGTGTGTGTGTGTGTGTGTGTGTGTGCCCAAAGTCATGAGAGAAGAATGCAGAAGGGAGTAAGGAGTGGTAATCCTCCATGGGGAGAGATTTCCTGGTTTCTGTCTCTCTCTGTCTCTCCAGTGAGTGCATGGGCCCTATAGCAAAAATAACTCTCTCAGCAAATTAGTACTATTTTTAATGTATTGATACTTTTAATTAAAAAAATTTTTACTCCATGATTGGTTGACTGCATGGATACAGAAACTGCATGGTTCCAGGTCCATGACTCCACAGACCTGGAACCCTGATATGGAAGGTCCACTAATTATAAATTATTTATATGATATATTAATGCATATTTCCTGGTGATGCACACAAGAGAAACCTCCCCAATAATATAAAAATTTCTTCCCTTCCTGAAATTGGTTTTCCTTTGGGTGTAGCACAGCTGCTCACATGGAAGAGGAGATTTTCGGGCAGTTCTCTGTCGAAGGGAACTAAGGAGGATAGAGAAGAAGTGTGGTGGGACCAGCAGTTAGCGTAATGGCTATGTCGCTGGACTCCCATGTAGTCGACCATGGTTCGAGTCCCAGACCCGGTGGCTTAAAACTCACGCCGGGCACGTGTGCGTGCGTGCCCACAATCCCGAGAGGAGAATGGAGGAGAAGGGATTACGGCGTGACCATCCCCCGTGGGGGTGATTTTTCGCTTTCTGTCTCTCTGTCTCTCTCTGTCTTTCTGGCGAGTGCACGCACCCTATAGCAAAAACATCAAAAAAAAAAAAAAAAAAAAAAAAAAAAAAAAAAGAACAGTGTGCCTTTGATAAGGCCTAAGACTAAGAGAGGCTACGTAAGGAAACTAACGAATTATATGTGCATCTATGAGCATTTTTTTAAGTTCCTAGAAGTGTGTCATAAATACTATATCCATTCCTCTATTTAGCATTTACTTGGTTGTCAGTGATTTTTCTAGACCATTTTGGACATGCGGTGTTGGTGGTTGCTGACGTTATCAAGTGTCTCTGTCTCCCGCCAAGCAGAGACATGCTTTTACATGTAATGCAGCTTTTAAATTATTCTCAGTAAAATAATTATTTTTATTTTATTCTAGAAGAAATGCGCATATTGAGTTTAGCATTGTGTTTGTCATGATCAAGTAGAGAGAGGATCGTGAGCAGGCTCTTGGTGAGCACTTAGCCGTGAGCCAGGCACTCTGCGACTTACACTGACAGATACCAAATCCACTTCACATAACAGACAGCGAATTCTAACCAGCCTGTGCATCTCACCGTTGATATGATGGTCAGGAACAAATAGTTTTTTTTTTTTTTTCTTCAGAGATTTTTGCTATAGGGCACGTGTGCTCGCCAGAAAGAGAGAGACAGAGACAGAAAGCGAGAAATCACCCACCAGGGGAGATGGTCATGCTGCAATCCTTTCTCCTCCATTCTTCTCTCGGGATCTTGGGCACGCATGCACACTCTCCTGGCATGAGTTTAAGCCACCGAGTCCAGGACTCGAACCGTGGTTGACTATATGGGAGTCCAGCGACATAGCCATTACGCTAACTGCTGGTCTCTGGAGCGTTTTTCTCTTTAATAAAAGTGGTAAGAGAGCATTTGTTCACATTTGCCAACAGGATAATTAGCATCACATTCCAAAATGTATAGACATCCTTGAGTCGGCTTGTTATCACAGCAGGCACACCCAAGCCAAAACAATGCACAATATTTTCTTTCCCTCCGCTCAGACCTGGGGGGGCGTTCCCAGTTTGTACCCATGAAGTGCTCACTCGTCACAACCACCGTCCTTCACCCCAGCCTCCAATCACCTGCCACTTCCGGGGCGCTGAGCACCACCCACTTGCTGATCGTTTCTTTGTCTCTTTCTGTTCATAGACACGGGGGCACAGGCAGAGCATCAGCATTCACAGATTCTCTACACATGAGAAACGTCTCCAGGTGTATCAGCTCCCATATGCGTGGAAAGAGAGTGGTTGGGAGTAGGAAGTTAGAACTCCCGAAGCCCGACCCGTCACACAGCAGACGTTCAAACATGCCAGCCACCACTGTGACCACCAAACTCTAAATCCCTGAGGCAAGACCTGTAGCTGACCTGTGAGCCCACAGCACGGCGCTCAGTGCTCAGCACAGGACCTAGACATGCTGCTGCGTTACTCCGGCTGCCAGCTGTCGCGGGATTTCCACCTTCTCTTTAGACAGGAGTTGAAAGAAATTCTGTTGCTTACTTTTGCTAAGGAGACTCCACGTGGTTTTACAAGCAGACACCACGTGGAACTTCTTTTTCCCATTGCTTACACAGTCATGTAAACACATTCCCCCAGACTTCCGCATTTCCAGCTGCAGACAGTAAGACATATGTACATTTTTTTTCCATAAACTTAAAAACAATTTTTGGGGGGACCAGCAGGTGGTATAATGGCTACATCGCTGGACTCCCATATATTCGACCACGGTTCGAGTCTCAGACCTGGTGACTTAAACTCATACCATGTGTGTGTGCGTGCGTGCCCAAGATCCCAAGAGAAAAATGGAGGAGAAGGGATTGTGGCGTGGCCATCCCACTGGGGGGCAATTTCTTGCTTTCTGTCTCTCTGTCTCTGTCTTTCTGGTGAGCGCACATGGCCTATATTAAAAATCTCTCCAAAAAAACAATTTTTTTTTTTTTTACTTACATTTAGCCACTGTGCATCTTTACACTGTGAAACATGGTTTCCCAGCCTGGATATGGTGCATATTAGTTAAGTCAGAGACATTACTATATACAGTATCCTCAACAGATAACTTCATTTTCCTATCTATTAATATTTTTTTTTCCCTGATCCTCTCCCTCCCAATCCCAGAAGACTTGTGGGTCATGTTTTAAATCTTCTAATTTATTTATTTATTTTTTAATCATAAACTCCCTTTCGTGTTGTAAATATGTGCACAGGAAAGCAGCCTTTCGATCATTTGGATCACAGGTGATGAGAGTGACCCCAGGCAAATTCCAGTCTCTCTCCCCCAGAACCTCCCTTTCCAAACTGCCCTGCCTGCTACCCTGAAGGGCTAGACTGGCCTCTCCCGTGAGCACTTCTCCTCCAGGTTGGGCTTGTTCAAATCAACTGCACAAACTGAGAGCATAGCATGTTTTAAAATGCAAATTTGATTTACAGGGATTAGAGAATTTCCAGTTCCTTATTACTCTGCATAGCGATGAAACGATTACCGAGTAGGTTCATTACGAGCCCCGTGTGTAGCTCCACTGGCTCTCCGCCTCTTCTCACAGACTTGGCCTCACGTTCTGCGTGCTCCTGTGAGCCGGCTTTCCTTCCTTCCTCCCCCTGTCCCGCTTGGCCTTTCTTCCTCCTTTCCTTCTCTCTTTTTTTTTTTGTTTACTTGATAATAGTATTTGCTTATGTTGCCTCTTAAATGTCTTCATTCCTTTTGGAGTAATTTCCTTTTACTTATCTTCCAAATGTCAGCTCAGGTATCATATTGCAAACTCAAGAAAACCTTTTTTTTTTTTTCAGTTTGTTACAGGGTGCATTTGCTTGCTGGAAAAAGGCAGAGAGTGGAGGGAAGTTGGAAGTACCCCCCCGGGGGGGGGATGGCCACACCACAATCTGTTCTAGTCCATCCTCCTCTCAGAATGTTGGGCACCCACGCAGATGTGTGTTTTTCAAGCCAAGGTTCAGGATTTGATCTGCTGCGTCGGCCATGTGGGATCCACCTTCTTTAACTACCATGCTACCAGTTGGCCCAGGAAAAAATTTTCTTTTTCCTTTTTTGTAATTTTTGGAAAATTTTTGCTATAGGGTGTGCAAGCTTGCCAGGGATACAGAGACAGAAAGCGAGAAATCACTCCCGGGGGGATGACCTCACTATAGTCCCTTGTCCTTCATCCTCCTCTCAGGATTTGGGACACACCTGCGTACATGCCCGGCATGAGTTTCAAGTCTCTGAGTCGAGGACTTGAACTACCATCAACCGTATCGGAGTCCAGCAATGTAACCATTATGCCACCTGCTGGTCCCATTTTCTCCTCACTTCTCTCTAGTTGTTTCTTGCTACTCTGTTTCCTCCACACATTGTTCCTCGTCAGTGATAAGATATCTACTGGCAAAGCAGTCACCTTCTCTTTGTATCTCCTAATTGTTTTGTGGAGTTGCCACAGGGTCCACACCAAGTGGGTGCTCCGTGCCTACTTGTTAATCCAGTACAAGTTAGTCTGCACAGCCAAACCCACATAGTTCAGTCTTGGGGTGAGGGCTGCTCTGGGCTGTATCTGCTGTGGAAATCAGATCAATGCCATGAGTGTGGGGCTGTGAACCAGGTAGGCCTCAGTTCTAGTCCTTTCCTTACGGTTAGCACTTTGACTTGGTGAGGAAAAAATGTTCCCGGCCTCAGCATTCTCACTTACTGAATGACAACATTGACCAAAGTGATTTTTGAAGTCCCAGAATATCCTGCGATTGTATGACAATTTTAAATAAAATGCATTCATGACTTGTGCTTTCTGATAGTAATTCTATTCAGCACGAACCCATCTCTTAAAAACACTCACAACTCAAGTTTTAGCCATTGGCAAATGAACATTTTAAGGATTTCTTAAAGCTGAAAGAAATTACTCATCTGATATAGTTTGTTTTGTTTTTCTTTTTCTGGGAAGTTTCTATTTAAATTCTCCTAAGATATTAAGTTTCCTACTCCATGGACTGTAACTTCTCACTGACCCATCATGGCATTGTATGGGGAACAGGAGTCTCAGAAAGAGGATCGCGGTTCTGTAGACAGCACGAGAGGGACCCTCCCATCTCCACGAATGCAAGGTCAGATCCGAGAAATAGAATTTATTAATAGATAGAATTTTAAAACAGCCTTTTTTTGGTCTCCTTTATGAGGTTATCCTGTGAGCTTCTGGAGCCTGTGCTTCTAGATGCAGCAGCAGAGCAGGACTCACCGCTTAGCTCTGTAGTTCAAACCTGATGACTTCAACAGCATCGCGTTCAGTCCGACTTTATATTTAGGGTTTGGTGCTACAACACACAATATTTAAACTTAAAGAGCCTCATTTTGTAAACTGGTGGTTTCTTTTTGGTTCTCTGCACAGTCTCTTATTCTAAAATTCTTAAGTGTATTTACTTCTTCCATTAGTCTGAGAGAGAGAGAGATGGAGAGGGACAGTACGCCCATAAGGCTCTCAAAGCGTTGGTCCACCTGTGCTTCAGCCAGCCCCAGGTCTCAGACTTGAACCTGGAACCTTCCCATGAAGGTCAGCCTTAAAGAGCACCACATTTTACTGTGTTAAATGTACTTCTCTCCAGCTGGTCATCTCCTCCTCTAAGCCTTAGTGTTGGAAAGGATTCGGTTCTTCAGTTCCCCGCTAGAGGTCTTCAGGCCCAGCAATTCACATGGCTGATACATTTTCCTCTTCTGCCAGATAAGAACAGGAAGACCAACTTCATAGGCATGATGGGAAACTTAAGATGGCATTCTTGGTTTATGTCAATGATGTGGATGCCCCAGTGCAGTGGTTATTATTACAGAAATTGCAATATTACTACCGAAATGAAGACACAAAAGAGACACATCGACAAATCTGGCATTTGTTGAATCTCATAAGAGTAAAGTAAAAGAAAAAAAAAATGTTAAGATGTTTTCTGGCCAAGTCTCACCCTTGTATAGATAAAACTAAGTTCTGTGAGGATGAAATGGCTTATAAATCTAAGTTAGTTCCTGACAAGACAAAACGATTTAGTTTTCCTCAATTTATGTGTCATACTCTACTTCTAAGTGGCCTAGAGATATTTCTGAGAGCACAAGACAAGTTCAGTTTTGAGGAAAGAAACTGGGTTGGTTTGACATTGCTTCTGATTACCCTCTCTGTTGGCCCCATTTATTCGAATACAGCATTTTAAAGGGCAACTCCCAAAATTATATTTTCTAGCGTTTGATACAGTACCATTATCACAATTTTTACTGACCATACAACATTGGTATATTGCTTTCCTTATAATCTTTATTATTACCATTGAAATACAATGAAATCACATTTAAGTATTTATCATCCCGTATGAACAAACATTTACAGTTTGAATTTTAATATTGCTCCATCTAATACTTATCCCTTATATGATGAGTGAAGAAGTCCCTGATCATTTTCATCAATATTCATCTTTCTTGTGTTTAAAATCCTTTAAGTACAGAGTCTTTCCTTCACTTTCAAGCAGATCATGACATTCCACACGTAATCACAATCTTCTGTTGGTTTTGCCCATTTGTGATGAGGTGTTCCATTCATTCAGACCTTTCCTGGCAAAGCGGGCTGTGGCGAAGTGTCGTTTGGCTTCTCTGCATTTCTGGGTGGTATAAATCTCATGCATCTTCAGAGAGGAAACACCCAAGAGTTCATCTGTGCCCTCTGCGTTGGGAGCGCTCCCTGGCCTGTGGCAGAGGGCTGGGAAGAGATTCCGGATCGGGACCAGAAAGAAGCTACTGCTTCTCAGCCCTAACAAGGACTTTATTCCATTTCTCACTGAAGTCATCAGACTCCCTGGTGGGTTAGCAGCCTCGAGCCCTGGGGTAGGAAGAAGACAGATAGGCACTGAAAGTATTCCTGGCACTAACTACAGTTTGCAAAGGGATTTTCAAGATCATTACATTTGAGCTTTGACGAGAACGTGATGAGTGGGGCAGTTGCCAGGACTGCGATGGCAGACAAAGGATAAGAAAAAGCCTTGGGAAAGCTGGACATGGTTAATGAGAGTATTTGTCAGAGCGCCGTCCTTCGTGAGGTCGTTGAGCAAAGTTGTGACGTGCAGAGGAAGAGTAGAGCGCATGGTAGGTGCCGGCTTTGAAAGCACTTCGCCAGTTACTAAATGGGTCCCGAGTGCCTGCAGTGACCGGAGGAGGCTCTCCTTGGACTGGGATGAAGGCCGCGCTTCAAACGATATGACGATATGCAAGATCATGATTCCTTCACAGACAGGTTTAATAGTAAAATGAATTCAAGAGTCGTGCAAACAGTAGGCAGTGCATTCACATTGTCGATGTGTGTATTGTAAGACTCCATCCTGTTTGTAGAAGACATACATGTTTGCATTCTAGTTGTATTATATAACCGCTTCTCATTTTCATACTTCATGACAAAGATGAATTCGTTTCTTAAACTGTCTCTCTGCAAGCACTTGTTCCTTTCCTGTACTGTCAGCTCTAGAAAGAGGCGGTAAGATCGATGGTTCAATCCGGTATTGCAGAATGGAAGGAGAGGCTGAGCTGGAAGAGGAAACATTGCCAGGACATGTTACAGAATGTTGCGGGGACAGTGGTGCCACCCAAAATTAGGGCAGTTATTACCGTCAGAAATAAATGCTAGGGCCATGGCTGTCCTTAACCCTCTGTGGCTTCGAGGTCCTGCTGTTTCCAGGGATGGAAGTGACTGGCAGAATCTGTAAGAATCTGTCTCCTGAGCAGCTCCTGCTGCCTCACCCAGGCTCATCCTTCTCCATTCTTGTCAAGTGGATGAATGAAAAGAAGATAAATAAGCTAGATAATTACTAGATATAAAAATGAATATGGGGGGGATTAAACCTAATATCTGAACAGAATCCTAACCTCTTTCCTGGCTCTATGTTTTAAGCAAAGTTCCTTAGCATTTCTTCAATTTATCAAAGTTAAAACTGCTTTTCTTAATAGTACCAAGTGAACTTGCTATTGAAAGTAGTTAGATTAAATACAAAATTGTGTGATCTATAAAATGTGGGATGAAAAGAAATGGAAAACAACTGGGGACACCAGAGATATTTGGGAGCAGGGTGGGAAAGGGTAGAGGGTCAGAAATAGGGGAAAAATAGGGGTATAACTATATATATATATTATAGTTTTATATCTATATATATTATATATAATACATATATATAATTTTCCATTTATATATATATCTAGAAATGGAAAATTATATACGATAACATGCATGATTGAGCCACTATGCAGTATATTTGGGATAGGAAACACATTTTGTATACTGTGATGATGCTTAGGCAATGAATGTAAATTAATTAATTAAAAAACGTTTCAGAAAAAAAAGCTCATGGAAATACACGTAATAGGAAAGCTATGTATGCAAACATGTATGTCTTCTACAAACGAAAAGTTTTTGTATCAAAATAAATTAATACAGGGAACCAGCAGTTAGCGTAATGGCTATGTCGCTGGATTCCCATGTAGTTGACTGTGGTTCGTGTCCCGGACCCAGTGGCTTAAAACTCACGCCGGGTGCGTGTGCGTGCGTGCCCAAGATCCTGAGAGGAGAATGGAAGAG
>NW_006204918.1:2669909-2671154 GCF_000334495.1 Tupaia belangeri chinensis
CATTAATTATAAGATAAATAAATAATTAAAAAAGAAAAAAATGTAAAACTAGAATTAACATTGAGTATATTTTGGTGCAAAAAAATGGAAACCTGTGAATAATTTTTTCATAATACACATTTTCCATGAAAGTCTCAAAAATCCTCTTGTCTTAAATAAGACTGTTTCTGTGTCCAAAGAATAGATACCAACTTGAGATAGCTTAAGCCAAACGATGACTTTTAAGATGTTATTGTAAAATCTCAAATATCAAAGGAAAGCCAGCAAGGCCTTAGGAAGGGTGAGAAAATCAGGCAGTATCTGAGCTGAGTCTCTGTGGAGAGGTTTGTGCTGTGAAACGGGGATCCGGAGGTGAGAAACAGTACCGTGCAAATAAATGAAATCTTCCTGATGAATAGATATACTTCTATGGTCGTATATGTAAACAAGTATACACTTCTCTCAGACTGGACTCTCGACGAGCCTCTCCTCTGAACTCCAGGCTGAGAAATCCAGCTGCTGACCCGACGCCTACACGAGGAGGGCTGCTGGACATCCCAGAGTGAATCATTTCTGGCAGACTCTTTCATACTTGTGCAGCGAATGGGCTCTGTCCCAGCGTCCCCATCTCAGCAAGTCACTCTCTGTTCGCAGTTCCATGCGTAAATACTGAGGCATCAGGCTGGCTCGGGGGCCTGTGGCAACACTACTGCACTGCCAACGGTGCAGCGCGAGTCCCAGATCTAACGGTTCAAGAAACAGACCAGACGCGTGTCTGCGTGTGTCCAAAATCCCGAGGAAGAAAAGGGTGGAGGAGAAGGGATTTGGCATGACCATGTTCCCTGGGGGGTGCTTTCTCTCTCCCTCTCTCTCACTCATTCTCTGGAGAGCACATGCTCCCTCTAGCAAAAACAAATGAACAAACCAAAACAAACATCTGACATTTCCCTTTCTGCTTTCCTCTCGACGCTGTATCAAATACTTTTATCTCTACTTTCAGAACATAACAAGATTATTCTTTCTCTATGCCATAATCATTTCTATATTAGTTGAAGCTACTAACAATTCTAAGTTGTGGTTTTTCTTTTGTTTTTGTTTTTGTTTTGTTTTGTATTGTTTCATTTTTGAGAGTTATTTTGCTATAGGGTACGTGCACTCGCCAGATAGAAAGAGACAGAGAGACAGAAAGCGAGAAATCACCCCCCAGGAGGGTGGCCACTCTGCAATCCCTTCTCCTCCATTCTCCTCTTGAGATCCTGGGCACAT
>NW_006204918.1:2671181-2711017 GCF_000334495.1 Tupaia belangeri chinensis
ACCGGGTCTGGGACTCAAACCACAGTCGACTACATGGGAGTCCAGCAACATAGCCATTATTCCAACTGCTGGTCCCAGCTGTGATATTGTTATTAGTCTACTGCATCTTCCTGAATCCAGTCTTGCTCCAACCACCTGACATTCTATTCTCTCCACGATTATTCTTCTAAAATTGAACAAGAGGCTCACATTGTTTTTCTTAACACCCTCCAAGGTCTTTCTTACACTAAAGCATATTTCCTAGTCTTGTTTGTTTGTTTGTTTTGTAGAGATTTTTGCCTTAGAGAGTGTGCACTTGCTGGAGAGAGAGAGACAGAGAGCCGTAAAATGAGAAATCACCCCCAACCCCCACCAAGACAGATAGCCATGCTGCAATCCCTTCTCCTTCCTTCTCCTCCCGAGATCTTAGGCACACATTATTTTCAAGCCATGGGATCTGGGACTTGAACCACAGTCGACCATGTGGGAGTCCAGTGATGTAAACGCTTTGTCATCTGCTGGCCCAAATCTCCTAGTCTTACTTTGCCTAAGAAGGCCCTCCTTTGCTCTGCCTGCCTCCTGCCCACTGTCCTGACACTTTTCTCTCTGCCCTTGTGTCCCTCGGTGCCAGCTGCACTGACGCTAATGCCTGGGTGAAGCTCTGGCACCAGTCCTCAGGAACCCTTCTATGCGCGTTTACGTGACAGTCGGTCAGGCGTGGACACAGAGGAGGTCCGGACGAGGCACAGGGAAGACAGAGGATTACACTGACAGGTCTCCGGGAGTGGGCGCCGCGCCGTAGGCCTAGCACTGTCACTGGGGTTGAGGGAAGCAGAGCCAAGAGCCTTTATTAGGGATTTCTTGGGAAAGGCAAGCCAGGGCAGAATAGAGAACAGTTTGGGATTCGCTAGTTTGAACAACTCTGGCAGGTTCTGTGCTGTAGTGGTGGTTGCTAGCTGCTTGGAGCCTGACCCCAGGATAATTACTGCAGAATATTGCCCCCTGGAGGGGAAGGCTGATAGAAAAGCAAGTGCTGGACTGGCGAGCTTGCAGGTCAATGACACGCTCCAGGCTCTGTCTAAGAATTGACTCGCTCAGGAGGGGCACTTGCTCAGTCAGAGAGGGTTTTCTTTTTGAGTTTTGGTTTTTTTTTTTTTCATGGGGCATGTGACCCAGACAGACAGAGAGAAGGACAGTGAGAAATCATCCCCAGTGAAATAGCTATGCCACAATCCTTTCTCCATTCCCCTCTCAGGATTTTGGGCACACTAGCTCATGCACCCAGCATGATTTTAAAGCCACTGGATCTAAGGCTCGAACCATGGTCAACCATGTGGAAGTCCAGCACTTTAGCTGCCATGCCACCTACTGGCCCAGAAAAGGTGTTTTTTTATTTTTTTTCTCCCTCTAAGATGTGAAAACATCATAATATACAGACAAGTAAAGAATATATACACAATACGGAAATGCAGAGTTTTCTACATCCAAACCAGGGAAGCAGTCCCCAACCCTTTCGGCACCAGGGACTGACTTTGTGAAAGACGATTTTTCCTGACTGAGGTGGCGGGATGGTTTCAGGATGACTCAAGTGCATCTCGTTTATTTTGTGCTTTATTTCTATCCTCATTCTTCAGGATGGTTTCAGGATGGCTCAAGTGCATCTCATTTATTTTGTGCTTTATTTCTATCCTCATTCTATTGTAACTTATAATGATGTAATTGTGTGACTCAACACAATGCATTTGCTGCTGTTCCCCAGTGCTAGTATCATGGCCTCAGCTCCACCTGGATTCTCCGGTATCAGATTCTCATAAAAGCACGCAGCCTAGATCCCTCACATGCACAGGTCACAAAAGGAGTTGAGCTCTTAAGAGACTCTAATGCCACCACTGATCTGACAGGAGGCAGAACGCAGCTGGTATTGTGAATGATGGGGAGTGGCCGCAAAAACAGATGAAGCTTTGCTGGCTCTCCCACTCCTCACTTCCTGCTGTGTGCCTGGTTCCTAATAGGCCATGGGTCAGGACCGTCCCATGGCTCTGGGGATTGGAGACCCCAACTTACTAGTTGTGCTCACATCTTCCTTTTAAGAAGTAGCCATATGGACACAGCTGGATGGAAGGGAAATGGGAAATGCAGTTCCAGGATGAGCAGCTGATTCCAGAAACAACTCTGCACTTGGTGGGGGAGCAGGAATCTTGGGTGGACCCTCCATGCCTCAGTAGCCTACCTGCTATTCCTGGAAAATGCTAAGAAAGCTCTCTCCTTGGGAGCCATAGTTGATATTTCCTTCTCCTGGAACAGGGCTCTCAGGACACCTCATAGGGCATTTCTTTACCTCCTTCCAGCCCTGATCCTCTGTCAAGGCTTTACGTTGGCCGTGTTTTAGCACGAAGTCTTATCCAGCACTGGCACAAATGTTACTATGGAGGGACCGGGACCACCTCATAGTCATTCGGAGTCACCGTGGAAGTCAGTGGGTTTGTCACACTGTCGTATTTGCTGGTTAAAAGGAAGGGAAGGACTTACCGGGGCAGTAAGGATGTCTACCTCCACAAAGTCCTGCGAGTATTGGTAGGACCTTGAAGGATTTGAAAGCCTTATCTCAGAGCTCTAGCATGGCAGGGGGAGTGAAGTTAGGGTGTGCATTCCAGGATCACTCGCCTTCTGCATGCCTGAGTTCAAACAGCCTCTCAGCCCCGTTTTGGGGAAAATGGGCCCTTCGTTCATTTTTCACATTTTATAAGCTGTACCTGTGGGTCTTAGCAAGATGGCATTCCGGATTGTGGATATTATTTGCAATAAAAGTAGCACCGGTAAGATATTTTTGAGTAGGAAATGACATCACATGGGCGGTCCCAAAGAGGATGGAGTGTGGTACAAATGCAGTGAGGGGGAGGGGACAGGCTCGAAGAGCGGACACCAGAGCTCATGGGTTGTATAACGCCTGCCTTTTCCACGCAGGGTACCGAGGATTGATAACGTGCCCTATCTTAACCTCTCACGGTAATCCTGCGGTCCAGACATCATTTCACACTGTTTTCTAGATGAGAATACTGAATTTCAGAAGATAAGCGATTTGCTCAAGATCACAGAGCTAATTGGTTAAAGCATACTGCTCCTTCTACAAATTAAACTTTTGGTTTTAGGGACCGGCAGTTAGCGTAATGGCTATGTCGCTGGACTCCCATGTAGTCGACCGTGGTTCACGTCCCGGACCCGGTGGCTTAAACTCATGCCGGGCGCGTGTGCGTGCATGCCCCAGATCCCGAGAGGAGAATGGAGGAGAAGGGATTGTGGCGTGGCCATCCCTCCGGGGGGTGATTTCTCGCTTTCTGTCTCTCTGTCTCTCTCTGTCTGTCTGGGGAGCGCACACGCCCTATAGCAAAAAAAAACAGAAAACAAAAACAAAAAAAAACAACCCCCCCAGAAAGAAAAACACCTCTCCAAACTTTTGGTTTTAGGGTAGTCCAGCAAGCCTCGTGAGAGAGACCATCTGAGGTTGAGAGGTCTGTGGACTGGCGGCCGGTGGGGCCAAGTGTGGGAGGCTGTGGAACAAGAGGGCGGTGAGCGGAGGGTCAGTGGGAGCCTGAAGACAGAGGGCACGAGGGGAGGGAGGTGCTGAGGGCTTTAGCAGCTTCCTGTGGTGTGAGTGCTGGGCTACTCACTAGGGTGCACGTGCAGCGAATCATCAGACGTCCGATCTTCACTCTTAATTTTAAGATGGCAATTAGCAGCATTCATCCCGCCACTTAATTTGGCAAATGATTATTTTTAAGACTTTGTGATGAATACTCTTGTTGCACATATTTGCCAGCAGCTGACATTAAGCAAACCCCACTGGACTGAGAGCCGACAGCCTGGGGAATGTGAGCGCTCTCACAGCCAGCTTGCTGAAGCCTATTTGCTGCTAGGCTGAGCACAGACCACGTGGAGCACAGCGCACACGCGTCATGATGGATGGTGGAATAGCAGATTAGAACAGGTGTGTGGCAGTGTACCTCGGGATAGGTACTGGGCTCAGCCTTATTTAACATTCTCATTAATGATCTAGAAAAGCAGGGAGGCAGTATGTCAGGCTTGGAGAGATGCCGTAGGAACTAGAGGGAAATGCAAGAACCTACAGACACAATCTTGAATTCTAAAATACAGGCTAGCTTCCAGTGAAGGGGAGAACAATTATGTAATTTGGAACTATAATTAGATTTCTAGAACTGGAAGGAAGGAAGTAACCAAATATACTAGCTAGCTTTGGGATTACTGTCTTCCAGTTTTTTCATATACGAACCATTAAGAAATAGTAGCATTTATTTAGGACCCTAATATAAAAGGGGGTTAGCCTAGTTTACGAACATGGATCTCAATGTTTTGGCTGTACTGGGCGAGATACAGCTTCTCAAGCTTCTCAGATTCTCAAGATCTTTCTGCACCTGAAAGCCATTCAAAGAAAAAGGTTGATGTGTTCTAAGAAAAATCCTTTTTTTTTTCCCCAGATGTCTAGAGTTAACTTGTTTTGTTTGTTTGTTTTGTTTTTTTAAGTGGAGATTATGGTACAATGAAATGACATAATTTGAGTGTAAAGACACTTTCTGTTAATTTAACAAAAGCTATGTTTCAGAGCTGTCTGCAGAGGTGCCTCAGATGTCGAGGGCAGCTGGTGAGACAAGTTAAGGAAGATAGCTTTTTTTTGTCTTCTTTATCACGGTGATTCTTCTAAGGATGTTATAAAAAGCAGGAAGAGGAAGAGGACTGTGTTTTGCAAATGATGATGGTGAGGGAATTGGAGACAAAATGGCTTAACCAAGAACCTAATAAAATTCAAAATCCTGGCAGAGATACAATGAGAATCCCTGTCTTACTACCGTGTTTTTGTCTCAGTTTACCAGGGAAGGTGTACCCTCCAAATATTTCATCTGCTTCTCTGTATTTCTTGGCTTCTTCATAATTAGTTGGGACCATGTAACAAAGCTGGCCCAGTGAAATTTGGGCAGTGGGACCGACAGATGGCTTAGTGCTTATGTCGCTGGACTCCCCCATCATCGACCACGATTCTAGTCCTGGATCCGGCGGCTTAAAACTCACACTGGGCACATTTGCGTGTGTGCCCAAAATCCTGAGAGGAGAATTGATGATAAGGGATAGTGACGTGGCTACCCCCCAGGGGATGATTTCTTGCTTTCTGTCTCTTTTTCTTTCTCTGTCTCTCCTGTGAGAGCACATGCCCTATAGAAAAAATCTCTCCAAAAAAAAAAAAAAGTAAAAGTAAAATAAATTTGTGCAGAAATGATATTCTTTGCACTTCCTTTCCACAGTTAAGTCATGGAAGGGCTGCATGAGTGTCCAGTTTCTCCCGTGATGTTGGGAATGTCGTCTTTCGAGATGGGGAATTCTCTGATACACTGAGTCTTCACAACTACATGCAGGAGAGATGTCCTTCGATCTGTGATTAACATGTAGCATGAATAAAAATAAACCTCTTGTACCTGGGGATTGTTTTGATAATACTGTGTTGTCTAGCCTATCTTGGTGGTTTTGTTTTGTTTTGTTTTGTTTTTTGTTTGTTTTTTTGTTTGTTTTGTTTTGCTTTTTTGTTATTGCTGTTTTGGTTTTGAAGGTTTTCGTCATAGTGCATGTGTGATCATCCAAGAGAGACAGAGAGGGAAAGTGAGATGTCACCCCCTGGGGGGATGGCCATGCTGTGCCCTCTCCTTTATTCTCCTCCTGGGATGACTTTCAAGTCACCGAGTCCAGGACTTGGACTGGGGTTGGCCAGTGGGAATCCAGCACCTTCAGCACTATGCCACCTGTTGGCCCGAAGTTGTGTTCCTTTTCAAAGTCACCATCCCAGTACTTTTAGGGAAGGCTAAAAGCGTATTTCCTCACCTTTTCCCCTAAATGATTAACTTGTGATTTGTCATAGGCGTTTTTGGAGAGAGTCACTAAGTTAATGCGTTTTTCTCTTCCACCCCACGGTCCCTCGTGTCTTGCTATACTGGAAGGCTCATGTTCACCTTTCCTCTGCACCTCACTCCACTTCTGCAGCCTATCCCTTACCCCCCAGTTGAGTTATTTCTCCCACAAGTGAGAGAAACAGAGAGAGGGAGATAGAACACCCCAGCAGAGCCCAGGCACTTCAGTCCACCCCCAGCCTCAGTGCCCTCAGGATGGGCACCTGCAGGCTCAGAGTACTGAGGGAGGTCCCGATGTGAGGACCCAGGACCTTCCCATGTGGGTCAGGTCATGAAGCCATTTTCCAGCCCCGCCACCATCTGGCCTTTGGGTTGGCTCCCTTCCAGAAGGATGAGCTTCAGCTGCCTGGGTGAGCGCCTCTGTCTTTACCCCTGAACACATCCCCTTGCACGGCTCATTCACGTTAACCAGAACCACCTGGAAACCCGAGGGACTGACTGACAGTGTTTTCTCGCAAATAAACTCACGTACTGAAATGCTAAGGAGCAGCAGTGTTGGCAAGGGCGTCGGTTTCCAAGAGGGCTCAGATATTTCAGCCTCACGTTTCCAGGACCTGACTAGCGGGCGTGAGGGGTTCACTAAACTCCATCACAGAAGGCACCTGCAGAGGCGCTGTGGTTGCAGGTTCGCGCTGAGGGGTTCTTTCGGGATTTTAAACAAGTGTGAGTTTGAGGCCTGTTCACAGGGTTTCTCCTCGCTGGTTGACAGGAGAGCCCAACCTTCCTGTACCAGTTTTACTTAGAGGGGCCCCCAGTAGATGCTCAAGTTGGTGGTCGCTGTCTAAACCCTCCCACTCCTTTGCTTTTACCTGAGGATCACTAACGTGGTCTAATGTACACTGTGGGGTGTTCGATCACTTTTCAAAACAAGACTACTTTCACATTACCTTAGTCCTTTAATGAAAAATAGTACTTTCTTTTTTTACATAGGCTATATTTACTTAACAATTATTTATGCTTCGGGTTCTACAATGTTTCCAGATATGAAAAAAAAAAACTAGATTAAACATTTCTATTTATAGATACAATGAAAAAAAGTTTTGGGTTCTATAATGTTTCCAGATATGAAAAAAAAAACAGATTAAACATTTCAATTTACGAATACAATGAAAATAAATGAACATTGAACTATTCAAGCAAAACAATATGAAAATATTTAAAGATTTGCACCATTTGAATTGTTATGTCTGAGGGGGGCTTTAAAACATTTATGAAAAAATGAAATTAAAGAAGGAGTTGCTTCGGTTCAGTGTGGAAAGTCTACTTCCCCAACTCTCCATACGTCCAGTACGGTTTTGGTTTTAAATCAGGTAGCTATGAGCCATATGCAAAAAAGATCATAGAGTCGCTTGAGAAATTAACAAAAAAGGGTAACGAATAGGAAAATTTTATTTTTGCCATTTTTCACTAAAGACAATGGTTCTCACATGCATTTTTAAATTTTCCATTGTTTTCTTTTTCTTGTTTCTGAAATAACAAAAAAATCTGAAAAAAAAAGAAATCTAAGATAAGCTACTCACATAAGTGGATGCTTCTGTAAAAACTGCCAGTGAGCTACAGCGACTCTGAGTACTTCCCAGTGTTCACTGAGTACTTGAAGCATAAACAGAACTGACTTTCACAGGACGCCATGTCGGGACAAACTGCTCCCATTAATAAAGTGAATTACACCTATCGGAGAACCTCCATTTTAAAACCGAATACATCAGAAACAAGTAAAAGAAGAGGAGGGAGAAGCCACCCAATTCAGAACAACAATTGTTTGCAAGTCATGTTACAGACTCACCTATAATAAAATCACCACCATATTTGTCTAGCGACATTGGAAGTATTTCTAAAGTACACATTGCTGGCTGTGTAAAATGACCACTCTCATGAAGAGTGACATTTTCCAAATCATGTGTCTCTGCTCAAGTGAAAAACAGATGAAATCTTGACTGACCTCTGAAAAGACAGAGTGAGTTTTGTTGGCGAGAAACAATCGGATTATCCCAGGCAAAATGGACAGGGAGGTGCTTTTGGGTAAGAGCTATCGGATCTCTTCTCTCCGGACTTCTCTTGGTTTTCTTCTGGAAGCCTCCATTCTTCATTCTTCATTCTCAAGGAAGCAGCATCCTCCTGTTCCCTCCCCAATACCCAGATGCTGTGCTACCTAAATGTGATAGCTATGAATATTAGGGGATGTGACAGCACACCGAGTGTGTGTGTGTGTGTGTGTGTGTGTGTGTGTGTGTGCCCCATCTGCTGAGCTGACCAGAAATACAATCTTAGTTGTGTCCCCTGTTCTATCAACTCTTACATTACAAGAAGCCTGTATTAAATAGGTCCAGACAGCAGGGTAAATAACAGTTCAGTTACATCTTTGGCTATGAGGTGCTACTCAACAGGTGAGGTCCCTGAGTTCAAATCTTGGGCTGTTTCTGCGGGCCTCTGGGAGACCTCTAAGTTGTTCGTTTCCCTGCAACAGACTGGATAGTCGCTTCGCGTTCTCCCTCCCCAGCTGTGTGTGAGTGGGAGATAGCGCTCTGCATTTCTGTCTTTCCTTCTGCCTCCTCCCAACACCCACAGGAAATTCGAACATGGCCCTAATCTTAAATCCTTGCATTTACTCCATCCTTCAGACTCACCATTTACGGAGAGGGAGGGCACTCAGGTCCACCAAAACGCTTAAAAATAAAGTGTAGATGACTTCTTTGTTCTGAGCCATAAAATGTCAATACCCGTTGTCTTCGGAACTCTCCCTGCTCTGTACATGGCTGACTTTTCAATGTCAATGTGAAATACTTTTTCATATATATATATATATATATATATTGTTCTTTCATTAGCCAGAGAAACAAAGGGAGAAAAACAGAGCCAGGCATCCCCATAGGCTCCTCACTCTGAGATCCACTCCAGCTTCTCCAGCCCCAGGTCAAGGGCATGCATGTGCCTGAGGTCCTCAGGGAGTTCTGCAGACACAGACTCAGAACCGTCTGATGGGGGTCAGCCTGGCAGAGTCTTGTGCTACCCACGAGCCACTGTCTGGCCCCTCTATTCTGTTCTCGGGACCAACTGTTTGAACTTACTCCAGCTGCTGGATTTGGGGTTAGATATTCCTCCCTTCTCCTTCACAGCACCTGTGAACATTCAGAATTATTGTTCTAAGCTCATGCATGAGGTCATGGTGACCCAGAACGCTGAAAGGACTTGGCTACCCCAATTACTGTGGAGCCGACGTTTCAGAGAAGGACATTCTCCATCCAGTTGTTTATTATACCAGAACACCCTGGACTTTGCCTCTCACTCAGTCTTACTGACATCATTGGTATTAAACGACATGAGAATATGTTTTCTTCAAACCAGCAAAGAAAGTATCTGCAACTAAGTAGTTCAAGATTTGCACCCCTGGCTAGCAAGGATTAACCCCATCACTCTGGCTTCTTAGATTTTTATTTGCTTTTCTTCTATTCTCTCATCAGGAAATGGGTGAATTAAGATTTTTTTTTCTCACTCTCAAAATAGATATTATATAAAATATGGATGATATTTCATATGAAGTGAATGCAATGTACATTAAAGAAAAAAATCTGCCAAAAACGACTGGCAAATCCTCAGTGTATTAGAGTATCTGGATGCATTAAATAGAGGTGCGCAGTCTGAACTCTGACAGGTGGTTAGATAGTTCCTCTGGCTCTTTCCCAGGATCTGCCATACATCCTTCTCAGCCAGCACAATACTTGGCACGTGTCATATTTTGCTATTTAAAAATATTTAGCATATCAATTAGTCAAATAGGATCTCTTCGTGTTTAATGAGACATAGCACTCCGGGCCTCAGAAAGACATTTCTTGAGTTATAGAATGATATAGCTTTGGCATATTTCTTAGGGACCTTAGGGGATACCCTCACAGGAGATGTTTTCTGAGTGCTAGCGTAGGAGGGCTTGCGAAATGCAACCCTCTTTGCAAAGTTCAATGAGCGTGCTTGAACTGTGGAGGCTCATCTATTAAATAATGAGACTCACAGTAATAACTGTAAAATTCCTGCGACGTGACATTTTCTAGAGATAGAAGAAGGAGTAAATACAGTACAGTCATTTAAATTGTCTAATCGCCTCCAGAAGCATCCTCGTTCTTCATTGGACTGCACGTGAATTATATAATATTCCAGCTCACTTCTACAGTTTCAGGCTGGATATGTTATTAAGTTAGTGCAAAGGTAATGGCCATGTTGCATTGTTGAAATTTGCTTTCGATACTGGACACATGTGTAAAGAAATGTTTTTGCGTTATACATTTTTATGCGCATTTGTCCCTTTACCTTTTTTGCTAATGATTTATTCCCTGCTGTTTGTTCTATGTGTATTTTAGACTATGGAGATAGTCTACAAAGCTTGATAAATGGGTGACTTACGAGTTGACCAGCACCTAGACAAAAATAAAACTTAAGCGATTTTCTTATTCAAGTTCAAAATGGGTCGTCAAGCAGTGGAAACAATTGGTATCAACAATGCACTCCCCGGGACTGCTGAGGAACCAGTAGTGCGATGGTGGTTCCAGAAGTTCTGCAAAGGCGAAGAGACCCTTGAAGAGACGGGCATAGTGGCCAGCCATTGGAAGTTGGCAACTGATAGCTGTCATCTAAGCTGGTCCTCGTAGAACTACATGAGAAGCTGCTGAAGGATTTAGTGATGCAAATTGTGTAGGTGAAAAACCTTGCAAAGTGGGTGACTTATGAGTTGACCAAAAATTAAAATAATAATAATAATAATAATAATAATAATTGTTTTGAGGTATCATCTTCTATTATTCCATGTGACACCAATGAATCATTTCTCAACTGGATGGTGATGAGTGATGAAAGTTGATTTTATGTGAAAACCAGCTCAGTGATTGAACTGAGAAGCTCCAAAGCACTTCCCAAAACCTAACTTGCACCTAAAAGGTCACGGTCATTGTTCGGTGGGGTCTGACCTACAGATCTTGAATCCTGGCACAAGCATTGTTTCTGAGAGGGCTGCTCAAGAAATGCACGAGATGCACCAAAGACCACCACACTTGCAGCCAGCGCTGGTCATCAAAGGTCAGTCTTCTCCGTGATAATGCTGCCCTGTGCACGGCACAGCCAATGTTTCAGAACTTGGACAAATTGGGTTTCGGAGTTTAGCCCCGTCCGCCATATTCGCTGACCTCTCACCAATGGACTACCACTTCTTCCAGCACCTAGAAAACTTCTTGTAGGAAAAATGCTTCCACGACCAGCAGGAGGCAGAAGATGTTTTCCAAGAGTGTATCAAATCCCAACGCACAGATTTTTATGTTACAGGAATAAACAAACTTGTTTCTCATTGGCAAGCATGTGTTCATTGTAATGGTTTCTATTTTGATTAAAAAAGATGTGTTTGAGCTTAGGTATATGATTTAAAATTCATAGTTCAAAACTTCGATTGCTTTTGTACCAACCTATATAAGGCATTTGGAAGCCATTAGGTTATGACATTATTAAAACAAAATATTCAGTGTCGAATGTTGGGAAGAATGCAAATGAACCAAAACTTCGAACAGACTTAGAATGAGACCCTTTCCTGGGTCATTTTGCGGGGTTGTATTCCTCGTTTCTTTTTTACCTTGCTAACCAAGACTACATTATAGTAAATACACTCAAAAGGTCTGAAGCAACCTCACCATTTATGTAGCAGTGCAAATACATTTGAATTTTAGATGTATTGCCAAATGTTTTTATTCTTGTTACTTTTACCTAGGATAGAGTCAGCCCTGATTAAAAGTTAAATGGGTATCAGTCCACCCCAAAAATATTTTACAAGGAAAACATTTTTAAACCAAAATGGTCAAATTGCTTAAAAATGTGTGCTGCTTCAGTTGGGTTTAAGACAGGTAATGTTTGCCAATCATGCACTCTGAGTCTGGCCTCTTTTTATCCCTGCAACCACTTATTTTTGCTTTATTTTGTTTTGTTTTGTTCTTCCAGTTTGCTATAGGGTACATGTGCCGGCCAGAGAGAGAAACAGTGAGAAAGTGAGCAAGTGTGAAAGCACCCCAAAGGGGGATGGCCATGCTGCAACCCTTTCTCCAGGCTCCTCTTGGAATTTGGGGCACACACACACACACACACACACACACAGAGAGCATGTTTTTCAAGTCGCAGGTTCAGGTCCAACTGCACAACCAGACTTATGAAATCCTGCATATGAAATCTTGCCACCTTAATCACCATGCCACCTGCCTGGCCCTGTAACCCACATTTTCAACGTATCTCCACAGCCACTGCCAGCCAGCTGCATGCCATTCTCATGGTATAGAGGAGGGCTCCTCATCTGAAGAGTTCAATCACTAAACCAAGAGCATACAACTTAAAAAAAATCATAATTAAAAAAACCCTATCTTACCTCATTTGAGGATGAAGTAATAATAATAATAATGAGAAAGCCATACCAGTATTTGAATTCAGATCTGACTAAAGTATACAGATCTGACTGAGCTTATTCTCATCAAGGATCAAAATAGAAAATAGTTATAATTACTTTAAAAAGCAAATACGAATACACAATTGAAGTACAAGCAATGTGATCTTCGCAGTTCTACTGAAAACATTCATTTTCCAGGTTCTATTTCACCCAAAAAAGAATTAAAATAGCAGCTTTGACAATGACTCAGACGAAGAGCTTTAGATGTGGTTTCTCGGATCTGTTATTACTTCTTTTTGATCACAGGCAGTGCTTCTAATAGTCAGGAGCTGTGCTTTTTGAAAGAGGAAACAATGAGCTATTTCTCTGGCTTTTTTCTAACCCCTTCTCTGTGATTTAGGTGGAAAAAAGATTTATTCAAGCAGAAGTTTCTCTGCTGCTATAAGAACTAGGAGGCTATGAGGGATGCGTGTGGTGAGAAAAAGAAAGAACAAGAAGAGATACTATCAGCGAGTTAGCCACTGTGGCCACGTCACTTACATCACTGATCTCCATTTTTTTGTTTATGTGTTCTTTCTTTCTTTCTTTCTTTCTTTCTTTCTTTTTTTTTTTTTTTTTTGAGAGGTTTTTGCTATAGGGCGCGTGTACTTGCCAGAAAGACAGAGAGAGACAGAGACAGAAAGCAAGAAATCACTCCCCGAGGAGATGGCCACGCTGCAATCCCTTCTCCTCCATTCTTCTCTCGGGATCTTGGGCACACATGCACACTCGCCCAGCGTGAGTTTAAGCCACTGGGTCCAGGACTTGAACTGCGGTCAGCTACATGGGAGTTCAGCAACATAGACATTACGCTAACTGCTGGTCCCCTGTGTGCTTTATTTTTTAATCTGCAAGTGAAACTACTGAATTAGGCCAATGCTTTCCAAATTTGCTTAAGCACTATAACTCATTTACTTGAAGATTTTTAGTGTGATTTGATAAACATAAATAGATATAAAAGTAAAATTTATTATTTCACATGTAAGTAAGTTTTTCTTTTAAGTTCCAATGCATAACTTTTTATTGCAAAGACACTAAATGAAACATGGAACTCATTTTAATGAACATAAACAGATTGAAATCTAAGGTTATGCTTGACAGAAAAAAATATTCAATTAACATTAGATGTGAGTTCATTATTCTATATTTACTATAGAAAATCGTGCCAATTTAAAAAAATATTTAAAGCTTAGATTTCTACACTGCAATTAAACTAATCTAGAAATTTATGTAAAAATACTAAGAAGTCTAAATTGCATGGCACAAAAGTAGATCTGCTTCTTAGGGTGCTGGAAGCCACATGGGAGCCTCAGGATCAGTTCCTGGGCCAAGCTGGTCATGGCGGGCGTGTGGTGGTGCTTGTCGTCCTACCTAGAGTGCTGGGGAGACTGGGGCAGCCGGATCATAATGTGCTAATACCCTGCCAAAAATAACTCTCTCTGTGTCTCTTCCTTTTCCTTTTTCTCTTTCCCACTTTCTCCGTCTTTATTTCTCCAATAGAAAAACTAAAATAAAGCACTATGAGTTTTTTTTTATATCAAAGTTTAGTTACTAACGACCTCTATAAACTGCCATCAATCCCATTAAAATTTCTCCAAGAAAAGGGGATTAATAACAGAGTTTTAAAGCAAGATGAATTATCCTTCACATGCAGATAATAATGTTCAAATATTTTGTATTATTATAATATATATAAGTGTTATATATATATGTGTGTGTGTGTGTGTGTGTGTGCACATATATAGTGATGTGTTGGTAAATGTTTAATAAGAGTTCTTTAAAATAAATAGATAGATAAATTAACCAAGCCAGCCGTGATTTGTGCTGTTTGCGTTCTTGTGCTGTAAAATTTCCCAGCACAGCTGATTTCAGGATACTAATTGGAGGCCCTGATCCAGAGGTGGGGAAAGATGAACCCAGCTCTCGGGCTTTCCCATGGTTCCCCTCGCCGGCCACAGTGCACAAGCAAACGAACACGATTTAAGTTTAGAAAGTAAACACCTTATAGGCTCTCACTTTAATACTGAACAAACTTTTCAAAACAGAGATGTGTATTTTTATGCCTGCTGCATCTCAACCTGAAGCCTCAGTCTCATTCCAGACACAGCTTTGCGATTCGCGTGCGATAACAAGCTTTCACTGTTACTGCACGGAAGATGCTGAGTTATTAAAAATGTCAGCCAAACATCCCCTGCACCTGTGCGCAAGGAACGGTAATGTGGAGCTGGCCCCACAGTGCAGCTGTTAAACGCGCTGCATACGCATTCTGATTCTACACGGCCAATGGTGTTGGAACCCCGACACTGGCAGCTTGAGGTGCATACTGGACACATGTGCACGTGTGTCCATGATCCTGAGGGAATGGAGAAGAAGATTGCAGTGTGACCATGGCTGGGCCCTGCGTGAGGTTTTCTGTCTCTGATGAGCACACGTGCCTTCTAGCCAAACGAGAAGAAAGAGAAGGAGAAAGAGGAGGTGGAGACAGAGATGAAGGCAAGGAAGAAGGAAAGAAGAGAGAAGCATTAGAGCAAATTTGTCCATTAGGAAAATAAACCGCAATCCTCATCCCTTCGGGTATTCATGGCAGTACTCTTCCCCAGGCTAGCACGTACTATTCGATTTAAGAAAAAGTTAACTCTGAAACTCTGCCGTGACTCGGAAAGGTTTAGCTTGCTAATAAACCACTTAGGAAATTCACTGAGCATGTCCTTAGCAGCTCGAGTAGTTTCACGTGCCGTGCCGGGATGATGGGAAACCATTTGGTCTTTACTCCTGGTGTTTTCTTCCCTTTACTTTGTTACCATCAGCACCGAAGTTTCACTTTCTTCTAGAATGATCTGAGAGTATGTTATAAACAGACCTAAAAGATATAATTTCTCTTGATAAGTCAGGTGTAGTGTGTGTCTGTATGCATCTGTACTGTGCGTGTCTGTGTGCATGTGTAGTGTGTGCGCAGGTGTATGTATGTGTGTGTCTGTGTGCAGTGTACTGAGTGTGTCTATGTGCATGTGTAGTGTGTGTGTAGTATATATGTGTGTGTCTGTGTGCATGTATGGTATGTGTGTCTTTGTGCAAGTGTAGTGTATGTGTCTCTGTGTATGTGTGTGTGTAGTATATGTGTGTGCATGTATAGTATGTGTGTCTGTGTGTAAGTGTAGTAGTGTATGTGTCTCTGTGTGTGCATGTGTAGTGTGTATGTGTGTATGTATAGTGTGTATGTCTGTGCATGTATACGTGTGTGTCTGTGTGCATGTGTAGTGTGTATGTGTGTCTCTATGTGCACGTGCAGTGAGTATGTGCATGTGTGCATGTGTGGCATTTATGTGTGTGTGTGTGCATGTGTAGCATGTATATTTGCATGTGTAGTGTGTATGTACATGTGTAACATGTGTGTATGTGTGCATATGTAGTGTGTATGTGTATCTGTGTATGTGTCTGGTGCATGTGAAGTGTGTATGTGTACCTCTGTGTGTGTCTGTGTGCATGTGTGGCATGTATGTGTTTGTATGTGTGTGTCTGTGTGATGTACAGTGTGTATGTGTGTATGTGTATCTTTGTGTGTCTGTGTGCATGTGTGGCATGTCTGTATGTGTCTGTGTGCATGTGCAGTGTGTATCTCTGTGTGTGTCTGTGTGCACGTGTGGCATGTATGTGTGTGTATGTGTGTCTGTGTGCATGTGCAGTGTGTATCTGTGTGTGTCTGTGTGCACGTGTGGCATGTATGTGTATCTGTGTGTGCATGTGCAGTTTTTATCTGTGTGTGTGTACACATGTGGCTTGTATGTGTGTGTATATCTGTGTGTGTGTTTGTGCATGTGCAGTGTGTATCTGTGTGTGTCTGTGTGCACATGTGGCATGTATGTGTGTGTGTCTGAGTGATGTGCAGTGTGTATGTGTATATGTGTGTAAGTGTGCACATGTAACATGTATGTATGTGTGTCTGTGTGCACATGCAGTGTGTATGTGTATCTCTGTGTCTGTGTACACATGTAGTGTGTATGTTTGTATGTCTATGTGCATGTGCAGTATGTATGTGTGCATCTGTGTGTACACATGTAGCATGTATGTGTGTGTCTGTATGATGTGCAGTGTGTATGTGTATCTGTGTGTACACGCATAGTGTGTATGTGTGTGGGCACATGTAGCATGTATGTATGTGTGTCTTTGTGCACGTGCAGTGTGTATGTGTATCTGTGTGTCTGTTTACACATGTAGCATGTATGTATGTGTGCATGTGTACACATGTAGCGTGTATGTGTGCCTGTGTGCACGTGCAGTATGTATGTGTATGTGTGTGTGTCTGTGTGATGTGTTGCATGTATGTGTATCTGTGTGTCTATGTACACATGTAGCATGTATGTGTATCTGTGTGTGTCTGTGTACACATGTAGCATGTATGTGTGTGTCTGTGTGCACGTGCAGTGTGTATGTGTATCTGTCTGTGTGCACATGTGGCGTGTATGTGTGTGTGTGTCTGTGTGATGTGCACTGTGTATGTGTATCTCTGTGTGTACACATGTAATGTGTATGTGTGTCTGTGTACACGTGTAGTGTGCGTGTGTATGTGTGCACGTGCAGTGTGTATGTGTATCTGTGTGTACATGTATGTGTGTGTTTGTGCACGTGCAGCATGTATATGTGTGTATGTGTGTGTGCACGTGCAGTGTGTGACTCTTCCTTATGAGTTCTGTGACCACTTACTTAGACGTGCATTTCCATTTTCAGATTTAAATTTTAGACACCTGACTTCTTTTATAATGTTAAAGCTGTTCATTTTAAGCCGCAGAAAACTTAGCGTCTAATATTTATGCTCTACTCTGCCCTACCTCAAAATGATGGCAGGATTTGATAGTTACCCTAAAATATCGTCAAAACTTCATTTCAAAAAAGAACAAACTGAGGACCGTCCGTGTTCATCACCGTAGACAGCGGTCTTCATGCCCCGCCCCCACAATATCCTTCCAGCTCGCCTGTAGGGCTTTTCTTCTGCCTCAGCTCAGTCTGCCCGTAGCCCTTCACTGGGTGTCCGCTGTAAGGACTCACATGGAGCTGATGGAGCATTTCCCGAGCGTCCTGAGCCCGGCATATCTTGCATTCATTGCGAAAATACGTCTTTGCTTTCTCACTAGCTCATTCCTTTTATTTTAAACATTCTAAGAACAGGTGAATCATATTCTGTATTTTATATGTTATTCAAGAAGCTCTCCAACCTGGGAAGTACAAAAACTTCTTAAAACGTGCCCGTTTCAAGAACCCATGTTTGTATCTTTCTCTTCTGGGAGGAAAAGAGGAAAAGCATTGTTCATGGTGTGAAACTCGTGTGTGTGTGCGTGTGCGTGTGAGCACATTCAAAATCGTGTATACAGAAAGGAACATGAATAAGGGAGTCAGATCCCACATGGTGACTACGCTTCAATCTCAGTCTTGTGGCCAAAACACGCCAGGGGTCGTACACACGTGCCCCAAATCCTGATGGGAATGAGAAGCCAGAAAAAAGGATTGTGGTGTGACCCACCCCCTTGGGGGTACTCTCTCTCTCTCTCTCTCTCTCGGGAGTGCATAGGCCCTCTGACAATTAAAAAACAAAACAAAACAAAAGACTTCAGCAAGCGATCAGTACTGATTTTAATAAAATGTTGATTTTCAGTCTTTGGATTTGCTTAGCTAGAAGACTCATAAACTGTCTACACCTCCATGGCGAAATGCCCTGAAGGTGAGTAGCTGTGAGGGGTCCCTGTTTCACACCATTTTAAAACTGATGAATTAAAACGAATGATCCCACCAGAACACGAAGCTCCCCCAGAGAGCTGGGGGTCTGGTACTCTCTCTGGCCCTGGTCCATTTAGGTATCATGTAGTCACTAGAAAGGCATTGCAGCTGGGGCTTTGTTTACCGGGGGACCTTCGCTGCTGCCTGTGTTCATCCTGTGAGGGGTGGGGACAGCGTGCTGGCTGCTGGTCCCCAGGTCTTCCTCTTGTCTCCGGAGAGCTGATGTGGAAGGTCGCCTTGCCCTCAAGATCGGTAAGCCTCTGGTGAAAACAGGCCTAACTGGCTCGTTTCCAGCGTCCTCCATTCTGTCAGGGGAAGATTTGCTTCTGTTTTAGCATCATTGGTCCTTCAGACTTTCTTCTCCACAGTCTCCACACTGGCCCTGTATTAAATTTTCATATCAAGTTTCGGTGTTAAATTTTGCTAGAGAACCCCCTTTCTTTCTTATTTATACGTGCTTTGACTGGGATTTGAACTCTACTCACTTTCTTCTTTGGATATACAACCTGCCAGGTTTCCCCCAGCTCGGTCTACCCTCAGAAGCTTTCTCTTGTGTGTGTTTTTTAAATACCTAAGATCAGTGGATTCTTTCATAATCTCAAAAAAAAAAAATGGTTTTTGTCGGTGAATCATTTGTCATGTCTTAATTTGCTGACCACATTGTCTTAATCAAATAGTTCTCCGTGTTTTAACCTTGCCCTGATTTTGTCTTCCCTCTCTAAACGCAATGAAACGTTATTTTCCTTAAGTTAATTTGTCCTTTTCTGTATGATGTCTTCCTGATTTCTGTTCATTCTTACCTCAGGCTCTTTTTTTTTTTTTTTTCCTCATCTGTTCTCTCTCTGGACATAAAAGAGATAAAAATCAGTATTGTTTTTCTATACTTTTATATTTAGGAGTTAAAGCAGTTTGATAGAGAAATTATTCTTACATTACTTAGTACTAAACACCAGCCTGCTTATTTTGGGATTTTTTTCTGAAACGTCCTGAAATTAGTATACTGTTTAGCACATTTTATGGAAAAGTTTGTTCATTTAGAGTGATTCAATGTTTCCTTAGTAAAACAATTAAAATGATATATTCATATAATCACCGAGACAGCAATAGCGATGTGCATATTCACCAATATGATGGCCAACCCATGCAGTTTCTTTTATTATCTCTGTTTTAATACACACACACACACACACACACACCCTGAATTCTCCACTATACATTGTTCAAATACCTTTCAAGGATTGATTGGCAGTGGTGTAATGGTTAGGTTGCTGGATTACCAAGTAGTTGTCCACAGTGCAAGTCCCAGATCTGGTGGCTTAAACTCATGCCAGGCGCATGTGCGTGTGTGCCCAAGATCCCAAGAGGAGAATGGGGGAGAAGGGATTGTGGCACTGCCGTCCCCCTGGGAGTGATTTCTCACTCTCTGTCTCTCTTTCTCTTTTTCTCTCTTTCCTGTGAGCACACATGCCCTATAGCAGAAACCTCTCTAAAATAAAAACAAACAAAAACAACCACAAAAAATTGATTGACAAGAACAACCACCTTTTTCTATTACCTTCTAACTTATCAGTCATTCGGTATCATTCAGAGCGTTACAGCTACCTGAATAAAAGTCAGACCCAGTCTCTGGACCTAGCTTCCCTCATTCTGATGTCCTTTGGAATTTAAAATACCGAGACGAGCAGAGAGGATAGAGCCTTCCTCGCCCGCGTGCTCAGTGTGTGAGCGAGACTGCCTTCCTGCCCCTGTACTTGAACTCGTACATGCTAAGTAAGTGTGTCTGACCCTCACCGAGACCCGAAGCAGAACATGCTCCTTTCCACCTTCGTAAGCGCCACCCATCAGTATCTGGGAGGAACCCCGGGAGGAGTCCCAGGCAGGCCCTTTCTCTGCTCTGTCTGCAATAACGACTACAAGTTAAATATCAGGAATGATTTAGGGCCATGAGGGACATTTTCGATAATGCCAATATTCTCTATCTTCTTTAAGGAAGGGCTCCATGGATAAATAGATTAATCAAAGCTCTCTGGGCTGCACCACTAAAATGAGCACGTTCTATTATACTTCTGTACTTCAGTGAAATCGAGTCTGAAGATAATCATTAGCATCAGCTCTGCGGCCTAGTGGTTGAGGGTAACAAATCACACATGGATGGCTGTGGTTTGTGGTTTGAATCCCATTCCTGGTGACTAGAGACACACACTCGGCCTGTGTCAACACATGCCCTAAATCCTAACACAGTGGAGAAAAGGAGAGGGGACTCAATGTGATCATACCCCGTTGGAGAGGTGCTTTCTCTCTCTCTCTCTCTCTCTCTCTCTGTCTCTGGCTAGTTATTGCACCCTCTGTCAATTATAAATAAAATTAATAACACCCATTAAAGTGAGACTTTTAAATATCTTTTTAGTGTTTCAAATTTATACACCTGATTTTTTTCTAAACACAATAGGATTACATTTTTTCACATTATTAGCTAAAGTTTATCATGTGCTATAAAGCAAGTAGGGAAATGTACAACTTATGCCCTAAAGAAGTCTATGTGCTGACTCAACCATGAGGTTTAGTCCTGGAGAGTATTTCTTACTGGTAGGGTATGTGAGAATTTGGGAACAGCAAGCTTTTAGATAAAACAGTGATATACCAATACCTACTGTTTACCTCATTAAAGATTCGTGAAGTTTTAATGTTTTTAAAAAAATCCCATCTTTTACATAACTTATTACATCATTCAGCATTGCAGAAAATACAGAACATTATCAAAAAACGATTACCGAGGGACCAGCAGTTAGCGTAATGGCTATGTCGCTAGACTCCCATGTAGTTGACCACGGTTCGTGTCCCGGACCCGGTGGCTTAAAACCCACGCCGGGCGCATGTGCGTGCGTGCCCAAGATCCCGAAAGGAGAATGGAGGAGAAGGGATTGTGGCGTGGCCATCCTCCCTGGGGGGGGTGATTTCTCGCTTTCTGTCTCTATGTCTCCCTGTCTGTCTGGCAAGCGCACATGCCCTATAGTAAAAACCTCTCAAACAAAAACAAAAACAAATACAAAAACAAACAAAAAACAAAAACAAACAAAAAACAAAAAATAACGATTACTGAAAGATGATTGGAGGGACATGGAAAGAACCTTTTGCTTCAACTGTCTTCTCCAATTGCCACAATACCTGGGTTTACCTCTCTACAGATTCTTGTGTTAACATGGTATCCGGTGTCTTTTAAAGTTTCCTCTAAAATGAAAACTCTTTGGAGAAAGTAGTTTGCTATTCCTCACTAACACCTTAAATACGCTAATTGATTCAGAACGACTTTCCAATCACGGGTACCTCAGATTACTTACCTGAAAGGCAGGGACTTTTGGATAAAGGGATGTGCAATGTGGAATGTGAATGAAGCTTTAAGCTTTGCCCCACTGTCAAGAAGAAAGCCCCGGATAGAGCATTGTACTAGGGCATGAGAAACAATCTGAAGATTCTGGAAGGAGAATAACAAGAGCCTAGGTCAGTCAAGTGTCGGTGTGGGCGCCCTCCACTACACTCCCTCCGGCAGAAGGCTGTGCTAGGCTAAGCAGCTATGGCTGTCAGTTGAGGGTTGGGTGTGGCCATGCGTCTCACTTCAGGCCAGGGAGAAGTAAGTAGTGAGTGAGGTTTCAGAGTAGGCTGCTTCAAAGGAGTGCACTCAGCTGGAAGTTCTGCACATTTTTCTTTTTTCTTTTGGTCCCCGCTCCTCCCTCCTTCTGCTGCGTGGAAAGTAAAAGTCAGGGCTAGACTTGAAATTCAATTTTCAGGTCAAAAGAGGATGCTGGATGCTAGACCTATGGGACTGGTCCTGTAAGGTTATGTGTTTGTTCTCATACTTTACATTTATCTGAGGGTAGTTATTGTGTCTTCTGGAAAATGTTTTCAATTTATCTTATTTTTTTCTACTGCATTTCCAATTTATATATTTTTAATTTCAGTAACGCCTATTTTTTTCATCTTAGATGTTTGCCTTAGGGAACACGTGCGTGCTAGAGAGAGACACAGAGGGGGAAAGTGAGATGACCGCAATGCAAGCCTTCTCCCTGTCCTTCAGGACTTTGGGCACGCATGCACATGTGCCCAGTGTGTTTTCTGAGCCACCAGACCTGGGACTTAAATCGAGGAGATGACTGTGTGGGATCCAGTGCTTTAACCACAATGCTACCTGCTGGCCTAATACTTTTTTTTTTTCTTTTGTATAACCATGTAATAGTCTATCTCTCAATATTCTTGACATAATTCAAAAAATATTTTCTTGTAAATTTTAATTTACATAGAACAGTTATGCATCGTTGTGGGGTTCAGTGTGGTTTTCCAAAGCATGTTTACAATGTGAATCTATTAAGTCAGGGAAATGAACATATCTGCCATCTCCAGTATTCACCATGACTCTGTCTTATGCACATCTAAAATCTGCTCTCTCTGCTCTTCAGATAAAAATATTAAATCATTATCCACATTAGGTACTGTGCTGTGCTCTGCTATTTTATAACTCTAGTGTGTGCTCTGCTGCTTGTAACCTATTCCAGTAGTGTACGTGCACTCTGACCCACAGCCCCTCCTCCCCGACAGCCCACCCGGTGAATGACCACTCTCACTTACGACCAGCGCTTTGGTGTGGGGCATCCTTTTCTTCAGTCTCCGTCTTCTTCCCACAGTTGGTTAGTACTCCCTACACAAAGCGTTTACAATAATGAATACTACACACTTTGTTTATGAATTTGTGCTTTGTTGTGCACCCCAGGAACTAGTCAGAGTAAAGAAAGATGATTGCATTCGACATGCGGCATGGCGTCGTGGTGTGTCTGGTTGCTTCCCGGTGTTCAGCTGATGTGCCCTCTTGGTATGGGCAGAATCACATTATCCTACTGCGGGGTCGTATGTCATCCACTGAAAAACACATGCCCTATGGTGTCACGACACAGCACAAGACCTCCACCTTGAGGCTCTTTACTTACTGACCTGTTCGCTTAACAACCCAGCCACAGGAAGGAACTTGGTCTAGAGGTGAGAAGGGCCTAAAATTTAAAAAAAATGTTTTTCTTCTTGCATGTTCTCTGTTGCCTCCTAGTGTTTTATTTGTTTTTTTCTTTTTCTTCTGTTTGTGTGCATTTTTCTTTATCTTTAACATTAGAGGCTTCCCTTTGGAATTGAATGATTATTTTGTTGTCTAATCGTGGTTGCGTAGAGCTCAGTTGCTGGAATAGAGCTCAAGTTATGTGAGTTGCATACATGGATTTTTAACTTCCTCGAAGATGATCTTGGTGGGCTACTTATTGTGGAACATCATTTCTATACTACTTTAGGTTTTTTCTTCCTGGGATGGTCATGTTTTCTAAAGGAAAATATTCCCATCTTTTTCCCAGGAAGTAAAATCTGGCTGGTATAGTTCTAGAAACCAAGCGGTTTCTAGTGAGAGTTTGAAATTTGACATTCCTTAAGAATACTCTCACTTTTCCTCATGTTTTTCCATGGTAGCCCAGGTCCCCAGATTCTGTTTTATCCTCTCCATTAAATGGAATACCTTCTGACCAGGGCCGGCAGGTGGCGTGGTGCTTAAAGGTGCTGGACTTCCTGGACTCCCACATGGTTGACTGTGGTTCAAGTCCAGGACCTACTGGCTTGCTTTCTTACTTTCTCTGTCGCTCTTTCTCTTGAATTGAACTGGGAAATAATAATAATAATAAATAAAGTTAAATAAAATAATTCTTAAAATAATACCTCCAGGGACCAGCAGTTAGCGTAATAGCTATGTCGCTGGACTCCCATGTAGTCGACTGCGGTTCGAGTCCCGGACCCAGTGGCTTAAACTCAAGCCAGGTGCATGTGCGTGCATGCCCAGGATCCCGAGAGGAGAATGGAGAAGAAGGGATTGCGGCGTGGTCATCCCCCCTGGAGGGTGATTTCTCGCTTTCTGTCTCTATGTCTCTCTCTGTCTGTCTGGCGAGCACATGCGCCCTATAGCGAAAACCTCTCAAAAAAAAAAATAATAATAATACCTCCAGACTCCTTCCAAAGTAAAGTAAAAATCTAATTGCTTCTCCAATAGTTTTACTCAGGCCAACTCACCCCAAATCCTAAAGCCCGTGACCCTATCGGTTCTAGGCCCTTTGCAGAATCTCCATGTACATCGGGTAGTGCCTCCACTTTCCCATGACCAGGTAAGGAAGTAGCTTTCAGTGACATACTGTCCCCCAGGTTTCAAGTTGCCAGAAATATTCTGCTGTACCTCCTCTGTTCTCCCATACTTGCGATTTGTCTTGTATGAAGTGCACGTGGTGTAGATTGTATGCTTGCTCTTGAGAGCGAGGTTAGAAGTATCGACTCTACTTGCCACCTGAGTCTAGCAGTTCCGAGGGTAGATTTTAATAAATTGACATGGATTGCTACATCTACATTGGATTGGAAAACAGCCGGAGTGGAAGCAGGAACATCCTTATGAGGCTGCTTTACCAGACACTGCAAGAGAGGCAAGGCCTTGGCACCAGAAGGTCACATAGTGGCTCAGGTACTGGACTCCCACATGGCCAACCACAGTTCAAGTCCCAGACCTGGTGGCTTGAAAATCACACCAGGTGCATGTATGTGTGTGCCCAAAACACCAAGAGGAGAATGGAGGAGAAGGCATTGCAGCATGGTCCTGTCTGTTGGCGGGGTGATTTCTCACCTTCCCTCTCTGTCTGTCTTTCTCAGATGAGCACACATACCGTATGGTAAAAACAAATAAATTAATAAATTTAATTAAATTAAAATAATAAAAGAGAGAGAAAGAGGGAAGGCCTTCAGCAAAAGAGCAGAAAGAAAAAAGTGAAGATAGTGTGAAGTGGGTATCTTCAGGTATGTTTTGGGAATAATATAATCCAACAGATTTGGGGAAAGACATTCTGAAAATTAAAAACAAAAAAATATAACTTCCGGGCTAGCCAAGCAACCTGGTGATTGAGGGAGCCAGGTCCCACATGATTGACCACAGTTCAAATCCTGGCTCCACTGGTTTGAGAAACACTCTGGGTGCCTGAATGTGCGTGCCCCAAGTCTCCACGGGCTGGAGGGAAGGAAGAGGAGGGAATGCTGTGTTACCGTGGCCCCTCGGCGGGTGTTTTTCTCCCTCCCACCCCAAGTCCCTGTCTCTCAGGTAAGTGCACACAACCTCTGGCAGTAAAAGAACATGCAGCTGCCTGTGCAAGTATTGTTTTTCTGAAAGGAGAAAATAAAATGGGATCATCATGGTGAAGATAGAGTAAATGCAGTGCGTGTTAAGGTTCAACACGGCACGGCACCGACAAGAGAGACACGGATTCGAGACGGAGGGTTCTGAGCAGCAGAACATGCATGAACATCAACATGCAGCCATGTTTACCGCCAGGAGATGTCCTGAGATTACCCCGGAAGAGAGTCTAGTACAAACAGAAGGCCTGGCAGTGAGGCCTGAGAGACGCTGCAGGCTGGAGAGAGAGGTAGAGCAGCAGAGAGGCCAGCCAGGAGGAGGAAAACCGTGGGAGAGAGAGAAAGAACACCCTGGAGAGTAGAGGAGGAAGAGCTCAAGGGGGGTGGGGGAGCTGTCGCTTCTGTTGAAAGATGCTAAAAGGCCAAGTAAAATGAGGGCAAAATGTGGTTATTGGGGCCAGTCAAGGGTGCTGCACCCACAGGGGAAAGGTTCTGGGTTCGTGTCCCAGGCCCTCCCTGAGCACGGGAGCAGGCAGGGGACACACATGCCCACGAGTGGGGGTGGATCACAGCGTGGGACCCCGACTGGAAAGTACGATTTTCTCTCTTTCTCCTTCTGTCTCATTTCCCTGGATGAAATAAATACAGACATTGAATAAAAAGAAAATAGTGATTGCAGAATTTTGCATTTTGAAGGTTATTTTTCCCGTTGACTAGCATAGCGGCAGGGGTAGAAGCCTCCTTGGGAAGGGTTGGATAGAAACTTGATGATTCTGAAAAGATTCGATGCAGACAGCTCTCTCTATAAAACAGGAGTAGGAAAAGGGTAAACTGAGCAATATATGAGATCCAGAAGGGATTTTTTAAATGATATTCATTGGTATGGCTATAGATTTTGTGATAATCCTAGGTGTCTCACATATTACTCATTACAGAAACGTGTATTCATTATATAGTTCTATGCACGGTTGCTATGTTATTTTTAAGACCATCGCTGAAAAACCAAAATCGATGAAGCCGTGGCTCAATGCATGGTTTCCATTTATTGGCAACTGTTTTTATCGCACTGCCGAGCACACGCGAGACTGCCTTGCTATTTTTCCAGATAGATCACATCGGTATTTACATGGTATGACTTCACTTTTCTCTGCGTTTAACAGAGTGGCGAGCATAGATTTAGGAAACCCTCCTGCATCATTTTATTATGCAAAGCAGAGCATGGGTTTATTATTGCCTGAGTTTTAAAATCGTCTCCGGACTGTTTAGATTGGGTAGTTCAGGACTGCTCGCTGGAGCCTCGCCTGCTGCTTCTCAGGGACTGCTGAAGGTTGGCACAGGGCTGCCGAGGGGTCGTGCCCAATCCTCTCCTGGGCGCCTGAGCACCAACGAGGTTGCTCCTCATGCTCAGCTTTGTTGAAGCACAGAAAGTGTGTTTTCTGCTCTCCCATTGGTCAAGTAAAGTAAAACTTGGAACACTGAATGTGGGAATGGGATTAGAGGCGGGGGTGGCTTGGCCAACTTCAGCAGCTTCGGAGAGGCCAATGAGTTTGAACACGTAACCGCAGGGCGACGGGAATTTCATGTTGGAAGAAAACCAAGGTGATGTTTTAGCTGGTGAGCTCGTTTTGCTAGAGAAAAGTACTTATTTGCTGGGCACTTCCTCCCAGGTAACTCCAGGGAATACGGTTCCCATTGTGGTAGGGGGTGAATGGGGCCTCCTGGTGCCACCAAGAGTACACCTGATCCAGAGCTGGTCAGGAATTTCTGGATGAACTTGGTCACTAACCTTTTAACTTGAAAAAGAAACGGCCTTTGCCAAACTGAGAGAAATGATGTCGAATTTGAAGGATACGGTGTTAGAGATTTTGTAAAATGTACTTTTCCCAATTAAAGAGTTCATATGTGAGGCCAGCTTGTGGTCTGGTGGATACGGAAATGGATCCCATGTGGTTGATAGCACAGTTCAAATCCTGGTGGCTGAAAATCACTACAGACGCATGTACGTGAGAGCCCAAAACCAGAGAAGAGAACAGAATGGAAGGGATTGTGGCATGGCCATACCCCTTGGGAGTATTTCTTTTCTTTTCTTTTCTTTTTTTTTTTTTTTTTTAGAGGTTTTTGCTATAGGGCACGTGCACTCGCCAGACAGACAGAGAGAGACAGAAAGCGAGAAATCACCCCCCAGGGCGGATGGTCACACCGCAATCCCTTCTCCTCCATTCTTCTCTCGGGATCTTGGGCACACACGCACACACGCCCGGTGTGTGTTTAAGCCACCGGGTCCGGGACGCAAACCATGGTCAACTACGTGGGTGTCCAGCAACATAGCCATTACACTAACTGCTGATTCCCCCCTTGGAAATATTTCTCACTTTCCCTCTCTCTCTGTCTCTTTCTCTGGCGAGAGCACACATCCTATAACAAAAACTGAAAAAAAAACCTGTTTATTAGAGGAAGTACCTAGAGATTATTTTGGTGATGTTTGTAGTGAGGATCATATTGTACCATCGTACCCTAGTTTTCAGACACAATAATCATTTTCCAGTGTTAGTATAGTTTATAATCATTATTATACATTATTATTTTAAGTTAGCTGATAAAAATAAGTTGGATTATTAAACCACCTTCATATTGGTAGACATTGTATTTGTTTTTAATTTTTAATTCTAGCTATTTAGCTGCTATTAGAGAATTGTTTTGTTCTAGGGGCTGGCAGGTGATGGGGTGGTTAAGGTGGCTGGACTCCCATATGACTGGCCATGGTTCAAGTCCCAGACCTGGCAGCTTGCTTTCTCACTCTCCTTGTCTCTCATTGCTCATGGTCTTTATCTGGTCATCTTCAAAAATAAATAAATAAATAAATAAATAAATAAATAAATAATTTTTTTTTTTTTTAAAAAAAAGAAAAGAGAATTGTTTATCCTATACTCTCCCGGTTAACAAATGTTTTGGGCTATGTTTGCCTCCTAGAAATTAGAATATTGGATCAGACGAAGGACATGCTTAATGTTTTTGATACGTAATGCCTACTCATTTTCCAAATGCAATACATACACAGCATATATTTTCATTTGCACATTTGAAATGCTAATTCCATGAAAACTTTGTTAATTATATGTTGCAAAACAGCCATTCTGGGTCCAGCCACCGCGGCACAGTGGCAGTGGACTAACCCGCAGTGGACTGAAACGGAAGTCACGTTCCTGCTGCATTGTGAGCACCTGACCTGGGAACACGCTGGGCGTTTGTGCCTGAACCCCAGATCGTGGTGGGCTGGAGGACAGGAGGAAAGTGACTGCGACGTGACAGAATTCTGTGGCGCTGCCTCTCTTCCACGATGACAAGGAAAAGTCACTTGTCTCACTGCAGTTTGTTTGAAAACCTTCATTGGACCAGCAAGTGGTGTGGTGGTTATGATGCTGGACTCACACATGGCGGACAGCTGTTCAATTCCCAGGCCCAGGGCTTGGAAGTAATGCTGGACCAATGGGCATGCATGTCCAAAATGCTGAGAGGAGAATGGAAAAAGAGACTGTGGGTGGTCATTCCCCCGGAGGATGATTTCTCGCTTTCCCTCTCTCTTTCTCTTTCTCTGCCAAGTGCGTGTACCCTAAATGTATTAAGGCTGGGTATTATTTCATGTGTTTTAGTGTATTTCCCCCTGTTGTAAATACCTACTTATGAATTTACTTCTTTTCATTGTATCATTTTAATTTCTCTCCCTTACATGAAATAGATATTAGAAATAGATGTTTACATAGTAATGTTATAAGGACTGCTTGAAATGTTTTGCAGCTTGTCATTTCTGTCTATTTTTGTTCGTTTGTTTTTGAGAGATTTTTTGCTGTAGGGCACCTGTGCTTGCTGGAGAGACAGGGAGACAGAAATTGAGAAATCGTTCCCCAAGGGGGATGGCCATGCTGAAGTTCCCTCTCTTCCATTCTTCTTTAGGGATTTTGGGTACACATGCACCTATGCCTGACATGTGTTTTAAGCTGCCGCGTCTGGGACTTGAACCACAGTTGACTATGTGGGAGTCCAACAACATAACCATTACATCATCTGCTGATCCCCTGCCATTTGTGCCTTTAGTGGCTTTATTGAGTGTGTGTGTGTGTGTGTGTGTGTGTGGACTATTGGCATATATTTCTTCTACCATGTATAAGTTTGAAATATTTATGTAGTAGATACACTTTCCTTTACATTTATGATATCGATTCTTTTTTTTTTTTTGAGAGGTTTTTTGCTATAGGGTGCGTGTGCTCGCCAGACAGACAGAGAGAGACATAGAGACAGAAAGCGAGAAATCACCCCCCAGGGGGATGGTTACGCCACAATCCCTTCTCCTCTATTCTCCTCTTGGGATCTTGGGCATGCACGCACACGCACCCGGCGTGAGTTTTAAGCCACCGGGTCCGGGATGCGAACCGCGGTTGGCTACGTGGGAGTCCGGCGAGATAGCCATTACGCTAACTACTGGTTCCCTATGATACCGATTCTTGATGTCCTGATAAAAACGGACCTCCTTATCCAGAGACTTTTCACAAATACATAGATAGCTTTATAATGCTGATATATTATTTCCTATGTTTAAATAATGTATCCATCATAAAATGATCATTAGGCAGTTTTATAGATTTTTTTTTCAAATGCAGAGTCAATTTTTCTTGATTTGAAAATACTCATAATGAATCCAAAAATAACTGAAGACCTTTCCTAGTGTAATTACAGTGCGGCATCACACCGCAGAGAATGTGACAGCAAATCCATTGTGTTCTGGAATTTGAGCGTGATCATTAGAGTGTCCGGCTTGCAGCCCGCAGCGCCGCTTCGTAACCTCGGCTCCCTCCTGTCACCTCCTCCTGATATTACCCACATTTCTCCCCCGCTCTTGGCTGTACCATTTTTGCACTCTTGGCATGAGTGAAACACACTGGTTTGTTAATAACTTAATTCAGATATTTGAATACTCGATTTGCATTATTGTACATAAAATCATTTTGTTTACATAATAATGAGATACATTTTTAAATAATGAAATAATAAATAGAATAAATAAATAATAGAATGATCTATTAATTTTCCCTTAATTATTAGTAGGACAGTTTTTAAAAGTTTTAAATAACAAGTAACATAATGAGAAACTTGTTTACTGATTAACAGCAATTTCCCTTAACCTACTTAAAGAGCTTTGGCCTCGTTATACACTGTCTATGACATTATTTGGAAAATATTAAGTTATTTTGATTTTTTCACTAGGATAAATTTATGGTCAATATTTCTAATCTTGATTTTTCTACTGAAAAAGAATAGTCCTCAGCCCATTTCAATTAAAATGATTTTAATGCAGTGTAAAGTTTTAACACAGAGTTGACTAATTAAGTGAGGTATGTTCTGTTATTTAAGTTATGATTCATTGTTTTTATATTTATCTTGTTAAACATTGATATTTGCTATATATCCTGAAAACAGAAAAGTCTCACAGAAGAAAAGCAATAAAATTAATGCTTTAATAGTGTATTTTTAGATATTTTTTTCTTTCTTTCTTTTTTTTTTTTTGGAGAGGTTTTTGTTATAGGGCACATGCACTTGCCAGAAAGATAGAGAGAGACAGAGGGACAGAAAGAGAGAAATCAGCCCCTGGGGGGATGGCCACGCTACAGTCCCTTTTCATCCATTGTCCCCTTGGGATCTTGGACACGCACACATGCACATGTGCCCAGCATGAGTTTAATCCACTGGGTCAAGGACTTGGACCTCGGTTGACTGCATGGGAGTCCAATGACTTAGTTACACGAGCTACTGGTCCAACTCTTTGTTCTTTTGATTGTCTTTATATGCTATTAAAATATCCTATTTCAGGGGCCAGCAGTTGGCATAATGGCTATGTCACTGGACTCCCACGTAATAGATCATGGTTCAAGTACAGAGAGAGAGGGAGAGAGAGAGCCAGGCACCCTTACAGGGCCTTACACTGCAACCACCACCCCTTAAGCAAGACCATCCTGGATCCCACGCACAAGTGCATACACCCAGAGTGCAAGGAAGGTCTCAGGACTTGAACTTGAACCCAGGGTCTTCCCAGTGTGGGTTCAGTTGCATTATAACTGTGCCACTACCGGGACCCCCAATTTCCTGTTTCATTGTCTTTTAAATTAATTTCACAAATTGCCCAATTTTTAAATGTTCTCATGACTAATTTCCTGTCCTTTTGTTAAAAAAATGATTCCATGAAAAGTTAATTCTAAATAAAGTAATATTTACATGCCTCTTATATCTTTATTGTCTAAAAAGTTTCATGTGTGAATTTTAAGAAAAATTGAATGAATTAATAATGGTGCTACTAGTTAACCACTCTATGAGTGCTCTGGGTTCTGTACGATTCTACACCTGTCTTACCCAAATCTGAACTGAGAAAAAGCCTGACAGAGATGACAGTATTTCTCTGACATAAGTGACATCAAATTAATTTAGAAAATACACTATAAAAAATACTAGAAACTTATTACAAAATAAATGTTAAAATCAAGTAACAACACTCCCCACTTGAACTGTGTTCTGCATTTTTCATCACACATAGTGAGCTACAAAAAACACTTATAAATAAAATATGGGAAGTTCAATAAAACAGAATCATAGTTAAAAAAAAAAAACTTTCATATTACCATTTATTTTTAAATTACCTGAGTACTTTGTTATCCTAGACAGGGAAAAAAAAATAATAAAATAAAAAACACCTTTAAACTCATTCACTGAATTGGAAAAATATGTTAGTATATTTCATGTACACAAAGAAAACTAGCAAGAATTAAAATTGTCAGTATCCAAGAAAAATACTACATTGTATTCTTAGTAAATCAATGTTTTTCCTTTTCAGAAAACTTGGAAGAGAAAGGGTTTCATTTCTGCTCTTGTTTTTCTTCTGTACTATATTTTGCCTCTCACTGTAACATCGAATTCATTCATTTTATGTTCAATTTCCTGAGATTATAAGCTCTGAATTTCATGTGTTAAGAAAGAATGTGTAAAATGTTTGGATTTAAAATGATGAAACCTCAAGTAAATAATTGCATTATTCTGGAAAATACTTAAGTTTATCATGTACATGTATCTATTACCTGCGTTTTAAGCACTTAAATCGCAAATACAAAAAAAAAAAAAAAACAATTCCCGCTTATCTTATTTCAAGACTCAGTAAGATACTTTTCGACTATTGAATCACATAGATGATCTGATCATAGATTCCCAGACAGGCACTGCGCCCGAATCTGAGAAAGCGATCACACGCTGTTATAGCAACCGCTAGTGACTGTCCTGTGGGATTCCCGGGCTGGCATCCTTGGAGTGAGCATTTTCATCGTCATTCATCTGCTAACATTTTCTTCGACAGCTTTCTCAGTTATTCATCTAGAACCCTTCTCTCCTCTCGGTCTGAGTCACATTGAAGTCTTTATTTATGTTTATAGCAGATGTCAGAGCTGGAGGGACTCTGGTGTAGGTGGTACCAGATGGTCAATTCCCTCATCTCTGCAAAATGTTGTGACGATTCCACGAGATGTATTTGTGTAGAGTTTGAGTTCTGAAATGTGAAAGAAATAATACTCCTCAGAGGAATTCTATACTGAAGACAATGAAAAAACACACAAACAGAAAACAAAGAAAGAAAAATTTAAAAAGAGAAGAATGTCGAAGACCATTTTATGATTCAGTGCATTCATGTAGGTGATGGGGGCTGGAGGGCTAGGTGACCAGAGTTTATTTTCTGGGTCTTTTTTTGAGAGGTTTGTGCTATCGGGGGCGTGCACTCACCAGAAGACAGAAAGAGACAGAGACAGAAAGCGAGAAATCACCCCCCGGGGGGATGACCACTCCACAATCCCTTCTCCATTCTCCTTTCGGGATCTTGGGCACGCACACACGTGCATCCAGCGTGAGTTTAAGCCACTGGGTCCAGGACTTGAACCATGGTCGACTATATGGGAGTCCAGTGACATAGCCATTACACCAACTGCTGGTCCCATTATTATTATTTTTTAAAGTTTGACCTGACAGAGACAGAAAGAGAGAGAAAGTGACAGTGGCAAAGCAAGTCGCCACATCTGAACTCAAACCACAGTCAACCATGTGGGAATCCAGTGTCTTTAACCACCACATCACCTGCTGGCCCCAGAAAAAGATTCTTACTTCATATCTCATGGGAATGAATACCTATCATCAAATTTCAGGAAATACAAGAGGTCTTTCTAGACATGTTTTGGATATTTCCTGATCTATTTAAACCGTATCTTGGCATTGGTTGGCCACAGCCCCTGCTTACGAAGTTAGCTTTGCATTGAAGCTTGTTATGGACACTAGAGACAGTGTTTCTTCTTTCAAGCATATTCTAGAATGCTTCAGTTTCAAGGAACAATTTAATACATTGACTACAATTTCAAAAAAAAAAAGTAACTTATTTTTTAAAAAGGACAAATATATGAGACCAGCAGTTAGCATAATGGCTATGTTGCTGGACTACCATGTAGTCGACCGCTGTTCGAGTCCCAGACCTGGTGGCTTAAAACTCATGTTGGGCACATGTGTGTGTGTGCATGCCCAAGATCCTGAGAGGAGAATGGAGGAGAAGGGATTAAGGCATGGCCACCTCCCCCCCCCGGGGGGGTGATTTCTCGCTTTCTGTCTTTCTGTCTCTCTGTCTCTCTCTGTCTTTCTGGAGATCGTGCACGACCTATAGCAAAAACCTCTCTCAAAAAAAAAAAAAAAAAGACAAATATGGAACGAAAATATTAAAGTTAGGAAACAATATTTTATTTCATTTCAGTTTGGAATTTAAAAATTCGTATTATAATTTGTTTTCATTTACTGTCTAGTTTTGCTTAAAATATAATTGTAAAGAAACTCAGTGTCTTAAAATAATAATTTATCTTGGATTTTGTGGGTGGAGAATTTAGAAGCAGGTCCATCCAGCCTGGTAGAACATCTGGTAGGAAATGGAACTTCAGTCCAGGATGCCTCATGGGTTCTGATTTCTGGATCATCCAGAAAACACCTTCTTGCATGCCCGATTCCAACAAGCTGTGGGAGGGGGTGACAAGGTGACAAACACTGCTGAGGTCCTTTTCTCCCTTTCTGTCTCTCTCTGGTGCACGTGTGTGTTTTCTCTATGACAACCAGAAGAATGTGGATGTAGCTCAGTTGGAGTCTTGGGCTCAGGGCTTCTCATGAGCTGAGAGTCAGATTCAGTTGAGTCGTAACCATCTGAAAGTTCAACCAGGCTTAGAGGATCCACATCTGGTTTGAATAAATCATGTACGTGGTAAGTTCATAGTGGCCAGTTGGTTCCTTTCTGTGAAGGTCTCTAAACGGAAGTGCCTGAGTATTCTTCTAACATTTGCCTCAGAGCAAGCTATCAAAGAGGCCGTGGCAAAAGTAGTGATGTCTTTAACCTCCGAGTTTTGGAAGTTGGGTGTTATCTCTAGCCACGCTGTATCGGTTACAGAGGTGACTATGACTCAGTGTGTGAGGGACTCCTCAGAGACGTGGGGGCCAGGAGGAAGGGATCATGAAGGGCATTTCAGAAGCTAGATACTAAAATGCTTTTGAAAACTTGCACTTGAGTTGCGTTCAGTGTTTCCATTAACAGCTGTGCTGTGGCCAGTCTTGAACATATTTCCTTATGTTTGCTTGCAAGACTTTCCCTTGGACGTATAAGGGACATGATTGCTGAGTCAGGGAATATCTGACTATTTAACTTTAAAAGGTAATGAGTTTATGAGATTAAATTTGAAGGTGACAATGTAATACCAAAATGAGCAAAGGACATGGATCAACATTTCAAAGAAGAGGAAAGGCATATCGTCGATAAATCTTCTAAAAGATCATTTACATCATTATCAATCAGGGAACTGCAGATCAATAAAGCAAGATCTTTTCTCATATACAAATGTTTTAAAATATCTTCTCGAGACCAGCAGTTAGCATAATGGCTACATCACTGGACTCCCATGTAGTTGACCGCTGCTCGAGTCCTGGACCTGGTGGCTTAAACTCATGCCAGGCACATGTACATGCATGCCCAAGATCCCAGGAGGAGAATGCAGGAGAAGGGATTGTGGCATGGCCATCTCCCCTGAGTGGTGATTTCTCGCTTTCTGTCTCTCTGTCTCTCTCTGTCTGTCTGGCGAGCACATGTGCCCTATAGCAAAAACCTTTCAAAAAAAAAAAAAAAAAAGTTCTCGAGCGGCCAGCAGATGGCATATTGATTATGTCACTGGACTTCCACATGGCCAAACCCAGTTTGAGTCCTGGGCTCCGCAGCTTAAAACTCACTCAGGGCATGTATGCGTGTGTGCTCAAAATCCTAGGAGGAGATTGGAGAAGGGATTGTGGTATAGCCATCCCCCTTGGGGGTGATTTCTCACTTTCCGTCTTTGTCTCTCCAGGAAGCGCACATGACCTATAGCAAAAATCTCTCTTAAAAAAAAATATATCTATTTCCTCTATGTAAACAGAGACACAAAGAAAGCAGAAGAGACAGAAAGAGAGAGAGAGAGAGAGAGAGAGAGAGAGAGAGAGAGGGAGAGAGGGAGGGAGGGAGGGGGGGGGAGGGGAAAAAAAAAAGGAACCCTCAACAGCATCTGCATGATGCAATCCACCCATAGCTTCAACCAGCCTAGATTATGGACATCCATGACTGCACCCAACAGACAGCAAGCCTTGGGGTGCAGACCCTTGTTCTTCTCATGCAGGTGCATTTGCATTACCCCTGTGCACTATGGAGCCTCTGGCTCACCAAATATTAACACATGAATTTTGGAAAGACACATTCAAATTACAGCAGGTGTCTTTTGATAAGCAGAAATGAATAATAATTCCCAAACTTTTAGAAGTCACAAATTTCTGGCTGTCTGATAAAATATGGTTTGATTTCCCGGAAAAAAAAGTTCAATCAAAACTGATGCATTGAGGGCCAGCAGGTGGTTTGGAGGTTAAAGCAGTGGATCCCACATGGCTAACAGTGCCAGGCCAGATAGTCTGACAATCATATGAGATGCATGTGCATGCTCGTCCAGAATCCTGAGAGAAAGAGGAGAAATTGTAGTATGGCCATCCCTCAAGGGATGACTTCTTCCTTTCCCTCTATCACTCTCCGTCTCTCTCTGGTCAGTGCACACACCCAGTAGCAAACACTGAAAGGAAAAATTATGTATATAATTATAAGGAATTAATGGACTAAATAAAGACCATCTAAGTCCTCAGCGGAACGGCATCCTCTTCAGAAATAATGTTCTAGAACTCAGATAATAGGGTGAAAGGTCTCAACTTTAGAGTTCACATTATCTAATGTAATTTATAAAGTTTTTTTAGAAAATGTTTATTCTTTTAAAAAGAATTGTTTTGAGGGAACCAGCAGTTAGCGTAATGGCTATGTCGCTGGACTCCCACGTAGTCGACTGCAGTTCGTGTCCCGGACCCGGTGGCTTAAAACTCACGCCGAGCGCGTGTGCGTGTGTGCCCAAGATCCCGAGAGGAGAATGGAGGAGAAGGGATTGCGGCGTGACCATCCCCCCTGGGGGGTGATTTCTCGCTTTCTGTCTCTATGTCTCTCTCTGTCTGTCTGGCGAGCGCACGCGCCCTACAGTGAAAATCTCTCAAAAAAAAGAAAAAAGAATTGTTTTGAAATAATTTCAAAAGTAAGAAAGTTTCAAGATGGACATAAAGGATTTCTGTAGGTCTTTCCATCAGATTCAGTTTACATTTGTCACTATGACATTTTTCTCTCCCATTTACTCTTTCTTTCCACTCCCTGCCCCCAAACACAAACCAACATATTATTTTTTTTCAACCTGAAGCACTGGAGGAGGGTAAGTTACAGATACCATGCCCTCTAAATAGTTCAGTATATATTTCCTGTGACCATGAGTGTGCATACACCTTACGTGCCACTTTGCAGTTATTAAGAGTAATGACGCATTTCAGAAGATACGAGAAGACTTAAACAATATATGATCCTGGATTGGAATCTTCCAGTAGAAGAGGCAAATATTCCTATTAAAGATATTAAGTAAAAGAATTGTAATATTCTTAAGCTGTGATAATTTGTTAAATTGTTGGCTTTAGTCATTTAGAATCAAAGCACTTAATTCCCCTGAACCATGTGGGAAATACTGACATATTCTCTGTCACTTCGGTGTCTTTTTGAAAAATTAAAGTCGTTCATGTTATCACTGTATCATCTCCGCACTTAGAACATTGTGATATATTATGGTTTCTGAAAAAATTAGGCCATATTTCTCATTTTAGTCTTCTGCTTCAAGTCTTAGGTATGAACGTTTTAGCAAAATGCTGTAGATTCTTTTAGGCTGAATTAATTCTAGATAAACTTAGACATTCCACACACTCAATCCTAGCATTAGCTAAACTTGAGCAAGAGTGATGAAACGTGACACAGTCCACATGCAGCACAGTGGCCCACCACACGTGGGACCCGGAGACCCCTCCTCACAGACCTCGTGCACGCAGAGTTGTGTTGACTCTCTCCCAAGCCACCTGACGACGGAGTGTCATTCTGCAGAGTGGAGATGGTGTTTTATTTCACTATCTCTTCTTCAAGGTGCACATCAAATGCTTGTGGTGGACTCTAAGTGGTTAATTTATGAGTTAATCTACAACTTTATATTGATTTATTTGTGTTTTCACAAAATGAAGGGTATAGCTATTTTTATCTTTTAGATATTTTCTTTGAAAAGTAAACTAAGAAGCATAAACTACGTAGAAGCCTTGATTATTGAGTTTCACCACCCGGAAGACAGGGTTTGGGTTGCTTAAAAGAATGTCTCCCCCAGTGTGTTTGGGAATGGGCTTCTCTGGAGAAGTTACCTCTCCCAAGTCTCCTACCACATCTACGTATGCAAAGGCAGAGCAGACACTTGGGTAGCTCTGACCAGTAGACTCAGGCAGCAGGCCCACTGGTCACTGTTGAAAATGGAGTTGTCCTGGCTGTTGCTCTATTGAATCCACGCTCTTTAGACCGCGGTTCGTGTCCCGGACCCGGTGGCTTAAAACTCACGCCGGGCGCGTGTGCGTGCATGCCCAAGATCCCGAGAGGAGAATGGAGGAGAAGGGATTGCGGCGTGACCATCCCCCCTGGGGGGTGATTTCTCGCTTTCTGTCTCTATGTCTCTCTCTGTCTGTCTGGCGAGCGCACGCGCCCTACAGTGAAAATCTCTCAAAAAAAAGAAAAAAGAATTGTTTTGAAATAATTTCAAAAGTAAGAAAGTTTCAAGATGGACATAAAGGATTTCTGTAGGTCTTTCCATCAGATTCAGTTTACATTTGTCACTATGACATTTTTCTCTCCCATTTACTCTTTCTTTCCACTCCCTGCCCCCAAACACAAACCAACATATTATTTTTTTTCAACCTGAAGCACTGGAGGAGGGTAAGTTACAGATACCATGCCCTCTAAATAGTTCAGTATATATTTCCTGTGACCATGAGTGTGCATACACCTTACGTGCCACTTTGCAGTTATTAAGAGTAATGACGCATTTCAGAAGATACGAGAAGACTTAAACAATATATGATCCTGGATTGGAATCTTCCAGTAGAAGAGGCAAATATTCCTATTAAAGATATTAAGTAAAAGAATTGTAATATTCTTAAGCTGTGATAATTTGTTAAATTGTTGGCTTTAGTCATTTAGAATCAAAGCACTTAATTCCCCTGAACCATGTGGGAAATACTGACATATTCTCTGTCACTTCGGTGTCTTTTTGAAAAATTAAAGTCGTTCATGTTATCACTGTATCATCTCCGCACTTAGAACATTGTGATATATTATGGTTTCTGAAAAAATTAGGCCATATTTCTCATTTTAGTCTTCTGCTTCAAGTCTTAGGTATGAACGTTTTAGCAAAATGCTGTAGATTCTTTTAGGCTGAATTAATTCTAGATAAACTTAGACATTCCACACACTCAATCCTAGCATTAGCTAAACTTGAGCAAGAGTGATGAAACGTGACACAGTCCACATGCAGCACAGTGGCCCACCACACGTGGGACCCGGAGACCCCTCCTCACAGACCTCGTGCACGCAGAGTTGTGTTGACTCTCTCCCAAGCCACCTGACGACGGAGTGTCATTCTGCAGAGTGGAGATGGTGTTTTATTTCACTATCTCTTCTTCAAGGTGCACATCAAATGCTTGTGGTGGACTCTAAGTGGTTAATTTATGAGTTAATCTACAACTTTATATTGATTTATTTGTGTTTTCACAAAATGAAGGGTATAGCTATTTTTATCTTTTAGATATTTTCTTTGAAAAGTAAACTAAGAAGCATAAACTACGTAGAAGCCTTGATTATTGAGTTTCACCACCCGGAAGACAGGGTTTGGGTTGCTTAAAAGAATGTCTCCCCCAGTGTGTTTGGGAATGGGCTTCTCTGGAGAAGATACCTCTCCCCAGTCTCCTACCACATCTAAGCAAGCAAA
>NW_006204918.1:2711251-2712723 GCF_000334495.1 Tupaia belangeri chinensis
TTCCCTACGGGGTCAATCTTAGGTCACTCAGCCTTTCCAGCACATGAACTTTCCATGCAAACTCGCAATACACTCAGCACAGGTTCCTCCCACCCTGGTTGGTTCTGGCCAGTGACATTTACTGTTGTTTGGTTTTGTTAGGTTTTTATCACAAAGCATGTGTGCTCACTGGAGAGAGACAGAGAGAGAAAGTGAGAAGTCACCCCCCAGATGGGATGATCCCTATCCTCCATTCTCTTCTGTATCCTGGGCATGCACACGTATGTGACTGGTATGATTCCAAGCCACCGCGTTAGGACTTGAATGGTGCTCATCCATGTGGGAATCCGGTGCCTTAGGCAGCAGGCCACCTGCTGGCCCCTACATTAACTTTGAAATGCTTCCATACATTTTCCCCCTGCCGGTGTCCATAACGACATTGTTGTATACATGATAATGTTTTCTTCTTTTATTTACGATGTACTTAGATCAGAAAAACCCATATTTAAGAGAGTCCACCTTCTTTGTCCTCCCATCTCCCAGTCAGATTCATCCTTTACATGTTAAAATGATAGTTCTGATTTTCTTTTATGTCTCAGTGAATATTATGTTTGTGCTCATCTGTGTTCTTCCATTTTCACATATGTCATTTCTGCAAACACTTAATAACTACTTCTTATTGCAAAAATGATGACCTATTTGTCAATCTGCCCTACTAAATTTGTTTCAACATTATTTAAAATCTTCATTCGGAGCTTTTCATGTAACTAAATTAAATCCACGTGTACATCTCTAATTAACATAGCTAGAAGCTCATGTTTTAAAATGTGCTTTGTCTTCTATTTGAATTGCTTGATAACATTTTTTGAGAGATTTTTAGCTAGGGCATGTGTGCTCGCTGAAGAGACAGAAAGATAGAAAGTGAGAAATCACCTCTTCAGGAGGATGGCCACATCATAATCCCTTCTCCTCTACTTTCCTCTTGAGATCTTGGCAGGTGAGTTTTAAGTCGCCAGGTCCAGGACTCACACCGCAGTCAACTACATGGGAGTCCAGCGAAGTAACTATTGTGCCATCTGCTGGTCCTTCTAGATAACATTGATTCATTATAAGTCTGGAGATAAAGCCAGTATCTTCTGTGTACCTTTCCTCATTCTCCCTCTCTCCTTCTGCTACATACACACACATACAAACACACATACTCACACGCCAACCTTCAGATCAGCTGCCCAGCACACTGTCATATACACAGACGGGCTACAGGAAGATACTTAGAAAGTGAATAATTCTGTGTGGTGGTAGCAAACATTTCTTATGAATAAAAATGCATGGAACCAGAAATCTCCAACTGGTCCACGTCACTGCTTAGAAGGAGAAGTGGACTTGCAAATGGACCCTATATTCTAGATGCTTGCTTCTGAAAGTGTGGTCTGGGAACGACTCAGAACTTGCGTTTTAACAAGGTCCCCAGGTGAGTCATGTGTACAGGAATG
>NW_006204918.1:2712735-2714710 GCF_000334495.1 Tupaia belangeri chinensis
CTGCTGAAGTTACGACGAGCTGAGACCCATCACTCCTTCAGCCCATTCTAGTGCGTTTCTCATCACACTTAGTGCACTATGGTTATGACTGCAAATGGTTTACATATTTTTATAAGCATGCTTTTCTTCATGTGGCATTTGAGTCAAAGACACTACAAATGCTCATTATTTTTAGACTGCCAGAATAAAACCTTCAAAGGCCCTTAGTATAACTAGTACCTGTACTTAAGGTAATTAAATGAGTACTTAATAGATAATCAGTTGATTAAAGAAGTAATTGAGGATCAAAAAAGCAAGGATAATAAGAGATTAGGGAGTCTTTCGAGAGGATAGTAATACTTGTTCATGTTGCTGATATTCATTGCCTTTGTGCTAATGAGGATCACTGGTTCAATTAATGACATTTCAAGCTAGTGATTTCTTGAATACTTAGAGCAAAGTCAGAGCCAACTGACCCCAAATACATGCAGCTGATGAGCGCTTCTAAGACAAGGAGGAGTCATCATATATTATTCATTTACCTTGGTACTCTTTTAAAGTTTTGTTCAAAGACCGTGTGAGTTGATAAAACCTTTCTGAGTTCCTCCCACATGGGAGAAGCCGTGAAGGAAGTAAAATGTGGTCCTATCACACCGGATTTATTATGGAGTAGAGAAGACAGGCACGAACAAAATGCTTAACCTCAACTGGAGGAAGTGTAGCATGGATGATGTGTATTAGGGCTTTTTAGAGAAACAGAACCGAGAGATGTGTGATACAGAAAGACATTTATTTTAAGAAGTTGGCTGATGCAGTTATAGACAATGGCCGAAATCTGCAGGGAGAGCTGGTAGCCTGGAGACTGAGGGAAGAGCCGACATTGCCATGTGAAGGCTGTTAGTTTGCAGAATTTTCGCTCAGTGAAATTCACCTTTCGATCTGTTCAGGTCTTCCCCTGATTGAATGTGGCCGCCCACATTTTAGAGGGCAATCTGCTTTATTCAAATCCACTGTCTTAGTTCATTTCATGCTTCTGTAAGCGAAAACCTGAAATTGAGTAATATATGTTTATTTATATGTGTGTGTGTAAATATATACATATATGTAAATATATACACGTATATACATATATATGTATATATAGTTGTCAGAAAAGTCACGATGTGTTTTTCTATGCAAAAATCTGTCATGACCTTTCTGACAACTCAATATAATGCTTATTTCTTACAGTTCTGGAGGACAGGAAGTCCAAGGTCAAGGGCATGCATCTGGTGAGAGTTTTCTTGATACATCATTCCATGGTGGAAAGTGTAAGAGCAAGATAGTACACTCAGGGGGAGAGAAAAAGGAGATCAAACACCTTCTTTATCAGGAACCCAGTTCTGTGATAGCTAAGCGACTCCTGGGATAAAGGCATTGATCCATTTATGAGGGTGGGGCCCTCATGACCTAATTACCTCTTAAAGGTCCCACATCTCAACACTGTCACAATGAGGATTAAGTTTCCAACACATAAACTTGGGGAAACACATTTAGACCATAGTATCTTCCAGTTTAAATATTAATCTTTGGACATCCTCACAGAAACATCAAGAATAATGCTTGGTCACATGTCTGGACTGTGGTCCAGCCAAGCTGCCATGCAACATGGGGTAGAGATGTCTTCACGAAGATTGTGTTACTTCAATTCACATTTTAATAATAATACAGGTTGGGAAACAAATGTTGAGAGATACTGTGATTAATAAAAGGGCAGAGTCAGTGTTTGTGAATTGTGGTTGTGAGTTTACCAGAAAAAAAAAGTCTGAAGAGAAATGCATTAGAAAATAAAGCTAGAGCTAAACTTGAGACCATAATGTGGCATTTGTTAAAATGATCTTAAAAAGCACAGGTGAAATAGCACAATCTAAACAAGAGCGATAATGAGGGGATAGAAGATGACAAATGTGTGTGACGGAGACAATAGGCACCACCTAGACTTTGATGCCGTGTAGGG
>NW_006204918.1:2714723-2719427 GCF_000334495.1 Tupaia belangeri chinensis
TAGGGATTTGGTGACGAAGGATAAGATGTTATGCCGGGCCTCTATCTCTAATTGAGAATGCGCTGTGCCTTTCAATCAGTTCCTCTTTTTTCAAATTGTATAAATATATGATCATTAAAAATCAACAACAACAACAACAAGACACTGCTCATTTTGTTGAACTAGCTCTGTCTGCTAACCTGTGAAGTAGAATTGTTTCTGAAGACTAATATCCATGTATCATGACTCACTAGGGCTTAATGTTTCAACCATGGCTATAATGACAGAAGGAGTGACCTAGAACAGGGAGGTCAGACTTCAGTTGACCATTTCATTTAATATTGTCAGGTATTTAATGCTAATATGAATCCCACATTGCTTCACACATAGTCCTCTCACTTCCCCCGTTGTCCTACTCTCAATTTTTAGAGAAACTGAAGTAACTGTGTATGGAGAGTTTTCCCCTATCCTTAGTTATCTTTATGGATGGAAGGAGAATCTGGGTGATATCACCATTGGAGCTTTATAGGGTGCATATCACTTTTCCCACTTGGCTCAGAGGCCAAAAGGATGCACTACAGGGTTAGCAGTATAGAATGTTCGAAGTAATTTGATTTTTATCATTGTATCTATTACAGAAGCCATGTGTAACCATGGAGGGCATGACCCTTTTTAGAAATGTGCACTCTGTCCTCAGAATGGAAGGATGCAGGGCCAGAAGAATTTGAAATGTTGATCATATGGTTTAGCTACTCCCATCTGGTAGAGAAGGGTATCATTAATCTTGATGGAAAACCCAGCAGCAGGAAGGATTTTGTGGTTTCCCTTTATCTGTTTTGTTTTTGTGGCAAGACACAGAGGGCAAACATAAGTCGCTATTACATTTTGAAACTTGTGAAGAGATTTAGGGCCAAGAAAAAAAAATTATGACACATTGAAAAGTTCATCATAATCTTTGGAATATTAAGAGTCATAAATGTTTTCGTTTGGCAGGAATGAATGGAGACATTTATGGAAATATTTACGTTCCATAAACATTTTAAGAATGACAGCAATGCTTATAGTTTATTAAATGAAATCAAAATTGCATATAGTATTTCAGATGTTAAAATATTTCCAGTTATGACAATAATATTGGGTTGTTGGAAAATTCATGATACATTTTTACATGTCTAAACAGAAAAACATGTCATGACTTTTCTGATGACCCAATTCAAATTACATGAAAATTTCCCTAGAAAAAAATAATTTTTTACTATGTTGCACTCCAGTGCAAAAAACATATTATTAGCATAATTTGGTTCGAAATACTGGCAACGTGATATGAAACTTATGTTTTTCTTGGTCCTATCTTTGTGAAAAGAATAGATTCCTAAGCACATTTTCTTACAGATATATTTAGGTATCTTGTCAACTAAAAATTTAAATAACAATACAGTATAGCTTAGTTACATTTTACAATCTATGATTTTATGTATATATACCAATACCACATCAATTTTTAGTGATGTTTTATAGACATTAAGGAAAGTTAACTCAGATCCTTAAACTGAATTGACAGGTCCAATGTGAAATGGAGAACTTGAACATTGAAACAGTAATTCAAGAAAAAGAAAAATCAGACTTTTGCCTTCTTTCATTGGATGTGTAGGTAAGAGATATGTTTTCAGTCATGTGAACTTCAAGCCATTCCAATAAAATCAGTATTCTTGTTCTCGACCACTACGTGTTTGGAGTAGTTGACGCCTGTAAGGGCTTGCACTTGGGAAGAGATGGTGGCTCTGGAGACAGGTGACATTGATGGCATATTATGAACAAGGAACTGCCAAGGAGAAAGGGATGCCTGGTCATGGAATGGCAGTGAAATCCCACAAAGCAGGGCCATGTGTCTAAAGGAACAACAAATTGTGCTCCATGGGCCAGATCTGACCTGAGATCTGTTCCTGTCCTGTCTACTACGAATTTTTTATTTTTTTTCCAAATGGCTATTAGAGAAAAAATGGGGACCAGCAGACGGCATAGCAGTTACATTGCTGGACTCCTAAGTAGTCAGCTGTAGTCCGAGTCCCGGACCCAGTCAGTGGCTTAAAGCTCACACCAGATGCGTGTACCTGTGTGCCTAAAATCCCAAGAAGAGGATGGAGAAGAAGGGATTGTGCCGTGTCATCCCCCAGGGGGATGATTTCTCTTTTCTGTCTCTCTGTCTCTCCAGCACATGCACACACCCTATAGCAAAAAATCTCTCTTAAAAAAGAAAAATAAAAACATGTTATTTTCAAAACATGAACTCTACGAAATTTAAATTGATGTGTCCATCAATGGGGTTTTACTGGACACAGCCATCCATGTGTTTCTGTGTGGATTCCAGATGTCTTCACATGACAACAGAGTTCAGTAGTTGTGACAGAAATGGCATATTCTGTGAGGCCTGAAAGTTCTACTCCCTGTTCCTTTACTAAAAATTTGTGTAGACTTCTGGTCTAGAGAGTGGTTATTCACTAAGCAAGTTGGGGAAGAAGAGTAAATAAAGCCAAGAAGGCATGGTGTGTTTAAGAAATCATAGGTGATTGGTTATGGCTCGTGTATACCCACTGGTAGAAGCCAACCAGCTGCAGCTGTTTTTTTTTTTTTTTTTTTTTTTTTTTTATTTTTTGTCCCTTTTTTTTTTTTTCCTTTCCCCGTTTTATTTTTGCTACAAGGCATGTGTATTTACTAGAGAAAAAGAGAGACAGACAGCAGAAGAGTGAGGAAACAGCCCCCCAGGAGGGACGACCACACTGCAATCCCTTCGCCTCTGTTCTTCTCTCAGAATTTTAGGCACACAGATGCATTGTGCTGGGGTGTGCTACAAGCTGCCAGGAACAGACAGCAAAGTCACCCATGTGGGATCCAGCTGCCTTAACCTGTACACTATCCTCTGGCCCTCAAGTTGTATCTTTCAAAAAGAAATTTGTTTCATCCACCCCGTAGTAAGAGCGGAGAGCTGTTGAAGAGCTTTATAAATCCATTCTGCCTTTTTTAAGCGCAAATGAGAGTACATAGATTTTGCTTTCAAATATAACTACTTGTGTTGGTTTTCTATCTTTACTTATTTATTTTTTCAAGGTCTTCCTTCACTCATTATTTTGTCCTGTAAGTTCTGCTGCTACTCAGCTCTATCCACACCGCAAAGTTTTCACCCAGGATAAATGGTTTATCTGTAATTCATTTTTCAAATGATAAGCCTCTCATGAATTTCTTGGATGGAACACATCACAGAAGAAATATGCATTATTATTCTCATTATTTTTTCATTCCCATCATTTGTCTTTCTCCATTTGTTTTTTCCCTTGGTCCCTAAAGCTTTTTCTGCGATATTTGATTTCTTATTAGGAATTATTTCATTTGGTAGATTTATTTTCATTATTTTCTCACTGTCTTATTTTTAATCACCAGATGACTGGTGTGTGTGTGTGTCTGTGTGTGTGTGTGTCTGTGTGTGTGTGTGTGTGTATGTGAAGGAGAGAGAGAGAGAGAGATGGTCCCACCATGTTAATAATTTCAGGCGGTACCTACATTTGTGTACAAAATAATGATTAGGATTTAAGATCTATCATGCTGCCAACTATTTGCTAAATAGTCATTGGGATGGTGAGAAATAGTTTGGTTTTATCTTATCTGTTAAATGAAACTGCTGATGACAAACTCATTGATCCCATGAATAATGTTCAAAATGGGAGAAACAATGACTCATTGTATAATAGGAGCGTTTGATGAATGATCAATACAGTCCTGTCATCATCTCTGTCATTGTCTCCCCTCCCCACGTGTTCAGTAAGGCCATGTAACAGAAGCAGCGACTCACACTTAGGTATCTCTCGAAGTGCAGCGAGTGTATGTTTAGGGGACAATGGTGACCGCCAGCAGATTGATTTTGAGTCCTGCTGGGAAAAGTGTGTTGAAAGATAGCCCTGGACAAGAAACTACATTTTTTCCTTCTTTTTAGAGAGAGAGAGAGATTTTTGTTATAGGGTGCATGTGCTTGACAGAGAGACAGAAAGATAAAAAGCAAGAAATCACCCCTCAGAGGGAATGGCCACACCACAATCCCTTCTCCTCCATTCACCTCTTGGGATTTTGGGCACGCACGCACATGTACCAGTGTGAGTTTTAAGCTACCAGGTGTGGGATTCAAACCACAGTCAACTACATGGGAATTTAGCGATGAAACTGCTGCACCATCAGCTGGTCCTGAAACTACATATTTTTAAAGCTTATTTATTCACTTCTATGAATGAGAGAGAGCAAGACGTGATCCACCTTAGGGTGTGATGCTGGATCCACCTGCAGTTACAGCCAGCCCCAGTTCACGGGCATCCATACGACTGCCCAGCGTGCTCAGGGAGGTGTCTGAACTTGACCCCAAATGCTCCCACGTGAGTCAGCCTCAGATACCTTCATAGTTAACTGCTGTGTCACTGTCCAGTCACACGAAATGGTATGATTAACTGAGACACGATCGCCGGTTTTGATTACTACTCCTAGCCGAATGATTTCTTAAATAATCAAATAAAGTCTAAATTAGAAAAAAACACCTTTTAAACAGACATTTAGAACATTGCATTTTCTGTCTGCTTGCCGTAACGTTGAACTCGTTCCTCAGTGTGAAGGTAAGCAATGTAAAGGGAGAGCTCTTAATGATAATAACTCAGTTACCGAGTACTGCCTAGCAGCTCAGTCAGCAGG
>NW_006204918.1:2719794-2724707 GCF_000334495.1 Tupaia belangeri chinensis
AGGAACAAGAACTGCACGTCATGAAGTCTCTAAATAAATTCCATTAAGTGGCTCAGTCACGGGAGGAACATGGCCCCGTTCTCATTCAGCATGTTGCCCGTCTGTTTCAGAGAATGCTAGGAGGTTGCCTGTCAGAGACTTAGAAATCAGAAATCTCAGACATCATGAATTATTCTAATGCACAAGCAGGTGTAGTTAAAAATTATAACTTTGTTTCTCTCTGTTTATTATTTTGGCCACATAGTCTTCAGTATTTAATAAGATATATTATCTACTGGGTAAAATCTTATTTTCTGGAAACCTGTGGCCAAAAAAATAAAAATAAAAAATAAAACTAAAGTCTAATTTGCATATCAAGTCTAGCATTGGGATTTGATTCCTTCCTTTCTTAATATTATGTTGTTCTCTAACTTTTTATGTTGTTCATTAATTCACTTAACGAATAGCAACGAAGGGATATATACAAACAACTGTTTCAATAGTGAGACAGAAACTAAATATGAGTAAATAGAGTCTCCCCCGTTCAGAGTCTTCCATGGGCTCCTCAGAGCCTGCCACAGAGTTCGAGAGGAATACGGAAGCAGCCTGTGGCAAGCTGTGCTGGGACCACCTGACACCCTTTGCTCTACGATGGAGCCTAAATACTACAATTCTGAACAACAGTCTGAAAGAAGAATAGTGTCTCGAAATTTTTGCTAGAAAGCAATGAGGCAGAATTAGGATTTTCTTCGCCCCACTGCAACACAGAGCTCATTCTAATTTGTGTTCTTGTTTGCAATCCTTTGTCTTATTAGTTGAATTATTACATTTCTTGCCCCAAAATGCTAGAGAAAAATTGATTGTGCAGTTGAGAAAGCACGATGTTCATCCTCCAGGAATGCTGGCTTTCTGTTTTCTTGGGTCCGCTACAACCACTTTCTAAATTGATGAGAAGTAGCTTCCTTTTTATCTAGCTAGAATGGGCTAGAATGAAGCCAAATGTGGATCCACAAAACACACTTACTTGGAGCCTGGAACCCAGCCCAGGTTTGCTTACGTGGCTGCAGGGAATCCCCAGGGAGGCAGGACTTGGGAGCCGCTGCTCCAGACCTCGTGCAGTGTCCCTCCTGGACCCAGCCCCTCATCCTCTGGGGCTAAGTGAGGCCTCACCCAGATTCAGGGTCAGAGAGGTAATTTCAACACACAAACAGAGGAGCTTTCGGCTGTTGCGAAGGAAAATTAGGAGACGTGTTCAAAATAAAGCACCATATGTTAGAATTTACGTAACGGTGCACTTTCTATACTAAGCAGAGAGTTTTCAAATTAATTTCTGAAAGAATTTATATTCTTTTCAAAATACGTGTGTTTATTATACTTCTCTGTAAACCATGGATATCAAACCCATGTAAGCATAATAAAAATCTATATTATTAAAAGTGGTTAAGGCCCTGAATCCTACATGGCTGACTCCACAGTTTTAGAACCAGACCCCGCAGCTTGAAAAACACCAGGGTGGGACCAGCAGCTGATGTAATAGCTATGTCGCTGGACTTCCATGTAGCTGACCGCAGTTTGAGTCCCGGAGCTGGTGGCTTTTACTCACACCGGGCACATGTGCATGCATGCCCAAGATCATGAGAGGAGAATGGAGGAGAAGGGATTGCGGTGTGGCCATTCCCCCAGAGGGTGATTTCTCTCTTTCTGTCTTTCTGTCTCTGTCTTTCTGGTGAGCACATATGCCCTATAGCAAAAACCCCTCCACCAAAAAAAAAAAAAAAAAGAAAGAAAGAAAGAAAAAGAAAAATGCCAGGGTACTCAGAGTGTGTGCATGTCCCAAATTCCAAGAGCAGGGTGGAGGAGAAAGGACCGCAGTGTGGCTTTCTGGTCATTTCTCACTTTCCTTCTCTTTCTCTCTCCATTTCTCCGTCTCTCTCCACATGTGCCCTAATGCAAAGGTCTAAAAATTTTTTTAAAGTAGCAACAAAGGTGTATCAACCATTATTATTATTTTTTGTCTCAAAAGCACATAGAAGCCAGGAATTGTGTCACATGACTAATATCTTGAAGATACAATCTCAGTTTTAAGAAGTTCATTGTTTAGAAAATGATTCAATAACGAGCAAATTAATATAATCATTTCAATGACAACACTTCTGTTAAATTATGTACAACGTTGGTAACCTATGCCACAGGTAAGTCTTCTAATCATTTTATTCTTCCATAGCTAATGAGATTTCTTTAAAATTTGAGTATCATATGCAAGAGTTGACCAATAAATAATTGATCCATATAGTAATGGCAATAATATTATACCTGGCATCTCTCCAATACCAAATGCCTTCTTTAAAAGTTTGTGTTTCATTTTTGCTTTCATTCTGGTTTGGGGGATGTTTTGTTTTTGTTTTGTTTTGTTTTGTTTTGTTTATTGCAGACCCACTCATTGGGGGTCAGATCAAGGCATTTGATGACTGATGGTTTGCATGGCCTTCTCCTGTACCTACCATGCCGGAAAATGCATGTCTTTGCTGAGGCCTGTTAGATCATTGGAATTTCGTGTCTCCTGTGGAATAGTTTTGTGTGTGCCCGGTGCCTAATCGTTGTACATCAGCCTTGCCCCCTGGATACATGGAGGGATGATGTAATCATCCGGGCTGCTCATCCGCCTCTCCATCTGTGGGCGTCTGCCAGAAGCTGCTGTGCACTCGCGTATGATGGAGCAAAGGTAGAATGGATTTGGTTTCATAGCTGTAGGGTTAAATTATATTTCAAGGCTCCAGTTATGAGTCCGCCTAGGCCTCGTCTTTATAGAATAAGGGAAAATAAAATGTCTTATATAGAGATTTACAGTTTATATAACTGAAGCTTACCCTTTCAAAAATTTCAAAATGTAATTATTTTGATGAAAAATTTTATTTTACATTGCTATCATTAAAAAAGAAGATTAAATCTATTTCAACTTTCTTTGATGAGTGTGGTGTGTTTATGGTTCCCCTCAATAACTAGAGAGAGTACAGGGTGAACTCTGGGTCTCTGAGATAAGTCAGGGACATGTCTTTATTTACCCTGTTGGAGTGAATGACGCGTCATCAGAACACGGGAGAAGTTATGAGGCCTGGGCACTGCCCTTGAGGTGAAGTGCCCAGTGCTCAGCATGTACCTCACACTTTCTAGGCATTTTCCATTCTTTAGTGCCATCTTGTTTTAAAATGGAGCTTTCATTTGCTCCGAGAAAGTTCAAGGAATACCATAGGCCAGCTTTTACCAGTGGGTAACATTTTGATGCATTCGCCGTTGAACCATGTAAAGGTAAATTGTAGGTAGCATGACTCTACATCCCTAAATGTTGACACGTAGTTTCTAAGACAAAGGATATTTTCTTCGATATTGGCAACATGGTTATGAACATACAGCAGTCTCAAGGATACATAATATTTAGTTTGTATTCAATTCTTTTTTTAACTTGGTCCTTTTCATTTGGTACTGTGTCTTCAGTCTCCTTTACTCTTTTTTTTCCGGAGAGGTTTTTGCTATAGGGTACGTGTGCTTGCCAAAAAGACAGAGAGACAGAAAGTGAGAAATCATCCCCCAGGGGGGATGGACATGCTGCAATCCCTTCTCCTGCAATCTCCTCTCGGGATCTTGGGCACGCACACACATGTGCCCGGTGTGAGTTTAAGCCACTGGGTCTGGGACTCGAACCACCGTCGACTACATGGGAGTTCAGCGACATAGCCATTATGCCAACTGCTGCTCCCAAGTCTCTTTTACTCTTGAGCAGTAACCACTCACCCCAACGATGCTTAACATTTGTAATGAGTCCAACCTAGTTGCCTTATAAAATATCTCCTGTTTATGTGCAGATTATAATTTCCTTAGATGTGAGTTCACGTTAGATTTATTTGGGCAAGAATATATGTAGGTGATGGTTCACACTTAGTTTCACATGACATCAAGAGACACTAATGTACCGACCATGAGATTTCTTCATTCTAAGGTTATGCATTTCTCTGTACAATTAAGAAGTCATTTCTTAGGTAATGCTTTGAAATTGCATATCGGTATTTTTTCCAAATAATCTCTTGGGGGTCTTTACCTGAATTAATTAGGAGCTTCCAGTGGGTGATTTTGAAAGTTCTAGCACCCATCTATCTAACCACTGACTGACACTGTTTTATTAAAAGGTGATATTTCCAAAGTCAACAGTTTGGCTGAAGGGAACGCTCCACCGTGGTTCTGTTGTCCTTCCTGGCATGTTCTTATTAATCTCTGAACATTTGCTTCTTTCCTAATGACAACCAGTAATGATCTTTGTTGACACTTGCAAGTTGTTCTTACACCCTCACTGCCAGATCTGGGAGGAGCCATTTTTCCAAGGGCTACTATTTAGAAAGCAAGACTAAAAGTATCAAATTTGTTGTTTAGTATATAGATTAAATAAGATCATACATGTTCAGCATAGTAAGAAATTAAAATGTTAGTTAGGCTGGCTCTATTGCACTGTGGTTAAATGCTGTGCAGAGACAGCTGAATCTCACATGGTTGATCCCAGTTCGAATCCTACCCCTTCTCTAAGTGACTGATGGCATTTAGAAATGACTCTTTGGGTCCTAGTTATACTCATTCCTGCAGGGGTAATAAGGTGTCCAAGGCCTTCCAGTGGACAGCAAGAAGGTGGATACATTCTAAGTGTAAAATTGGCATTGAAGGACGCTAGCTGGTCAGAAATGACGGGGAATCACCCTGGTTACTGCAGTTCGAATCCAGTATTACAGTGCACTTCCTCCCCCATGCCTTTTGCCCAAAATGAAATCTACATTTTCCAACAATCTGAGTATTTATTCACTTGGTACACAAATCGTTTCAGGTTAGTTAAAGGTTCACTTGAGATACCACATAGAACTAAAGCAAAATGGTGTTAACAGATAGCTCTTTCC
>NW_006204918.1:2724738-2742598 GCF_000334495.1 Tupaia belangeri chinensis
TGAGCTCTTACTAACTGTGGGGGTGGTACTAAGCCTCTACCAGGTGTTCCACCTGCCCCATGGTAGTACCATAGCTCCAGTGGACTCACGGAATCTTCCAGACTTAAATGATTAGTGAGCACATTTCAGCTGGTATTTATTCTCCACAATTCTTGCGCCTATAACCAAGTGTCTCCTCTGCAGATATCCCAAACGCTAAGAACATCAAGTGCTTTGCTGCCTGGGTAACAGAGCTGTCGACATCCGAGCAGTTGCAGGGTTTAGCGCTGAAGGTCTTCATAGAGGCTAAAGGGGACGGAGACAGTGGATTAAATTATGCTTGAAGTGAGCAGATGTGACAGCTGGGGGCCCTGCTGCCGGGGTTAGCAGTCCTGAATAATGGTCTTCGTAGACACATTTAGACTGGGAAGATGCTGAACTACTTTTTGGTATAAAGTTGACTTCAGCTTACATTCTTTCACGGGCTTGTTATAGTGTAAGATACTTCTTCAAGGGTGAAACCCAGAGTCTTTGTAATAACTTGGCAGGCAGATAACATTAGAGATTATTTTAACCAGTGTCTGACTGTAGAGGGCAAACAGACATTGGTCACATGTTAAAGAACTGCTAAACCCAGTGACTAACTTGACTTTTTAAATCTAATGATTGCTGGTTAAGGTGCTGGACTCCCACATGGTTGCCCGTGGTTCCAGTCCCGGACCTGGACAGTTGAAAATCACACTGGGTATATGTGTGTGTGTGTGAGTGTGCCCAGAATCCCAGGAGGAGAATAGGGAGGAAGGGATTACCGTATGGTCAGCTTCCCCAGGGGAATGATTTCTCACTGTCTCATCTCTGGTGAGCACATGCATGCTATGGCAAAAACCTTCAAAACAAAACAAAACTAATGTTTGGGATTTTATTTTTTATTGCCAGCGGGTATGTGTGCAAGTCATACCCAATAGGATATGGTCATGCCACAATCCCTTTTCTGGTTCTTCGTCCTGTCAGAATTTTGGGCACACACGTGTACTCAGCTTGTTTTTAGAGCTCTAGGGCCAGGATTCAACCTGTGGTCAGCCACACAAGATCTGGTTTTCTGTAAACAGCACTAACTGCTGTACTATGGGGAGGACTTGATTACTACTGTAAGTCTTAGAACATACATGATCTTATTTCATCTATGTGCTAAACTACAGATTAGATACCACTAATTATGCTTTCTAAATGAGGATACTGGGGTTCAGAAAAGTTCAGTTGATTTTCTAAGTTCACCTGGCTAATAATAGTGAAAATGGCATTTAAATTTTAAATCATCCAACTCCAAACCCTGTAATCTGTCCACCACATCTCACCAACTACTGTTTGGTAGTCAGAGGTGTTTCTCTGAAGTTATATTGCATGTCTACTTGTCCCATAATGGTTTCTTTATATATGCTGTTACTTATGAAGAGATCAAGGTTAACTAAACCCCCATTTATTCAGTAAGCCAGCATAATACACTTGAAAAGACAAAGAGAACACAGAGTTCTGCAGTTGCACGGTAGGAAATTCCCCCACTATTTTTTTCACGCTTAGTTTAGCTGCATATTTATCACGAGACCAACAGTTATTTCTGGAACTTGATTCTAGTTGTTTTAAATTAAGACACTCTCAGGGATTCAGTGTAGAGTACCTTCCTGTTCATTCAGTATTTACGATGTAAAAGACATTGTGCTAATCACTTTGTGTAAATTCACTAACTTCCCCACGGTAAACTTGTAAGTTGTGGATCATTATTTGCATTTTTTTTTTTTTTTTTTAGAGAGAGATTTTTTTTATACAGAGGGTGCATTCACTGGAGAGGCAGACAGACAGAAAGCGAGAAAGCAACCCCCAGGGAAGATGGCCACACCTCAATCCCTTCTCCATTTTTCTCTCTTGGGATTTTGAGTATGCACCCACATGTGCCTGGCATGAGTTTTAAGCCACCAGGTCCAGGACTCAAACCATGGCTGACTATGTAGGAGTCCAGCGACATAGCCATTAACCAGGATCTGCTGGTCCTGTATTTGCATTTTATATACAGGGAAGACATTGTGAGGTTACCTATACTTGCCCTGAGGAGCAGTGTAAGTGTCTAGTCCTATGCTTTTTTTTTTATCTCATTTTATGCTGCCATCCTCTGTCAAGTTTACTGTTTCTTGGTTGATCCAAGTCTTAACAATTATCATTTAAAAAATGTGAAAGTATCAATGCATTTTTAATTTGGTTATCATGTCAAATGACCTGTTTTTCAACTAGTACTCTTGAGTGTGTCCTGAACCAAAAATATCATCAGGATAATTAATTTGGAAAAGTGAAATACTCAGAAAGGTTATTTTCTTCCTGGACAGTACTTTGAAACAGACCTCTGGATCCGTGATATATAATGATTGCAGCTGGGAACTCGATGTTCTGTGAACAGGTCTTCGTGATGTGTGTACTGCTCTGGGAATTCTGGCCAAGCACTTCATTCCTGGCACAGGCCCTCCAAGAGGGTGCGTGACCCCTACCTGTAAGTTAAAGATGGGGGGTTACAAAGTCGTGCTGAAAAAGACCTGGTCCTCCCCTCAGTGGGGCTGTGTGTAGAGCTTTTTCACTCCTACAGTAATGACCTGAAGAGGCAATCACGCAATCTAATTTCTAAAGACGAGTTATTTAAATTATTGACATTAGTGAAGGAAAATATTATTATTGAAAGGCTAAAAAGTTTCTTAGTCTACGTTGATAACTATGACAATGCTTCCTATCATCCTGTTCTAGGTCTTGTGAAAAGGCTGAGCTTTTCCCATTCTGCCAAGTTCACTTTCCCTTGCTCTCTGTATCTCTCTGTAAATTAATAACAATAATACTGCTAGTAATAATAATAATTAGCTGTCAGTTTGGTATGTGCTGGCAGAAGAGAGACCCCTGGGTTGGAGACAAGGTGTTTCACGGGTCATGTTTGGCAAGCAGCGTGACCCTGGTGGGACTGGCCTGTTCAGATCCTTTCCCTTTGTCTTCCGCAACCCACCGGGGAAATACTAAAATAGGCTCCAGGGAGGCTGAACGGTTCTGCATCTGCATCACACCTGAGGAACCCAGGGTCCTTTAGAAGGAGTGGAAAATGGCCGCCCTGAGGGAGATACCTCTTTGTTTTACACAACAAAAAATCCTGCCTGGAGGGAAACAGAATCTCCATTTTCCAAGACTGACAAAAAATCCTGCCCAGAGGGAAACACATTTCTATTTTCCAAGGCTGTTTCCTCTTCTATACAAACATCTTTTGAAATACACAATACCTTGGCCAGCCTGTGGTGGTAAGGCAGCTGGATCCCATATGGCAAAATCCAAGTCACATTGTTTTGAAAAAAAAAAAAAAAAGAACAAAACAAAACAAAGAAGATTTCTCAAAGCATGTACCAAAGAATACTCTTATGTCCCGTTTGGGTCTATCCATAGACTCTCCCATGATGCACACGGATGTGGGTAATGAAGGGGGAAGAGGGGTCGGCAGCGTGGCCATCCCCAGTGAGGGGGTGCTTTCCCACTTCCTCTCTCTCTCTCTGTCTCTCTCTGGTGAACACACATGCCCGCTAGCAATTTTTCTTTTATAATTACAAAAGAAAAACGAGGCTTTCGGAGTCTCATGGCAGTGTGATACCCACATCTATGTAGCGTTCACTCATCTCATCAGCTTCCACCCAAGGAAAACTCTACGATGTAGTTCAGTCTACTAAGACATGTGGGTAAGAGGTTCTCACCAGAGCTTAGAGAAATCGGTGTAGTCTCGTACCTTCGCAGCTGGACAGCCCGTGTCTTCAGGGCAGCCTGCTAAGGGACTGTAGCCCAGGGAGATAGAAACGTCATCTTCATTACAGACATCTGTATTGCATCATAAGAGAGTTTCTAGGTAGATCGACATGGGACATAATCATATCTTATATGTATTTTGTAAAATATGTTTTGTTCTGTTTTTCAACAAACCGAAGTTTGTTTTCTAGAGTAAATACTTAGCACATATTTAACTGTCTTTAGTAAATAGATTGGCATTATTCTAAACTTCAGTGTATTTTATGAACAGGGGCATTTTAATGTTATATCTAAGGATTTTAATACGTTTCAGAAATTTACTTTGTTATGGTTATTTGTGTGTGTGTGTGTGTGTGTGGGTATGTATGTGTGACTTCTTAAATCTTCCTTTTCCGGATGACCAAAATTCATGCAATTATGTATTTGAATTAGTGAAGACCATGAAAGCACTGTGACAGAATAATTATCCTTAATTACACTAATTACATTAATGGATAAAAATTGATGATTAGGGCATTACTCTATGAAAATAATAGCTTGATATAAATGGTCAGATCTTCTTACAACTTATCTTTCCGTCTCTCCCACCTCTTCTGACCTATATTTGACATCTAAAAGTTTAAGCAAACTTGTTAGACTATAGTCACCAAAATATACCCTGAATTTCTGATAGTTTTTTGATGAACTGAGATGATTTGGGCTGCTAGATTTAGCAGATAAGAAAATAGGGCACTCAGTTAAATTTAGATTTCAGATGAGCAATGGATACTTCTTATTTTGTAAAAGTAAACCTCAGATATCGCAACAGGAGATATGATTTCTTTTGGCAACATACTCAATAGCTATTTTTTGGATGTGTATTTTTAGAGACTGCATAATTGCTATTCTATCATTATTTCCATAGAATATGGTAAGAATTATAATTATTTCATTGGAACTTGAATTAGCTCCAGAGGTAAATTTTTAATGTTTAAATTTTAAAACTAAGTTGGCAATCATTCACCATACACATTAAACGAGGAGGCAGCAGTGGCTTGGTGGTTGAGGTGTTGAACTCCCAGAGTACTGAAACTGGTGGCTTCTTTTCTCACTTTCTCTGTCTCTCTCTGGTGAGTACACATGCTCTAGAGCAAATTAAATAATGATAATAATGATAATAAAGTTAAATAAATAATTCAAAAAGTTAAATGAGGGCTACATGCCATTTTACTTATAAAAATACATCCACAAAATGTTTCTGATAAATGCTATTTACTATAGATTTCAATGTATCTCTTATTAAGGCAGGTAAATGAATTTGAGACTATGTACATTTTTCCACCAATCTGACTTTGAAAGGAAGGTGGATACGTTCACACTTTTCACTGATTAGAAACAGTTTAAATTCCCACAAGTCTTCATCAAACAACAGTTCCTCAATCATGTTGTTAACTGGCAACAGCCATGAATGATTTATCAAGCTGTGTGGTGTAATGATCTCCTCCTTTATTTACTGACTGAGCATTAAAGTATGTTGGGGATCCCTGTATTCCCACTGTGCTTTGGTTATTTGGTAAAAGTACAAAGTCAGGGGCGATGTAGTTATTCTGGGCATATGAAATATCCGTGTGCATAACTGGGACGAAGTCAGGACCGGAAATCTGAGGAGTCCACCTCTGCGTGAGACGTAGCCGGCGGCATTGCACACTCAGAATACGCTGAAGATACCGCTGCTGACTTGAAAACACCACTCAGGAGCTCACAATTTTCTTACAAGATAGTTGATAATTACAAGTTGTTTTTTTTTTTTTTTTTTTTTGAGAGGTTTTCGCTATAGGATGCGTGCGCTCACCAGACAGACAGAGAGAGACAGAGAGACAGAAAGCAAGAAATCACCCCCCAGGAGGGTTGGTCACGCCACAATCCCTTCTCCTCCATTCTCCACTCGGGATCCTGGGCACGCACGCACACACGCCTGGCGTGAGTTTAAGCCACCGGGTCCAGGACTCAAACCGCAGTCGACTACATGGGAGTCCAGCAACATAGCCATTACGCTAACTGCTGGCCCCCAATAATTACAAGTTTTTTTATATAAAAGGGGGATTTGTCCCAGAGCCAAGTCTTAATTCTCACTTGCTCTTTTGATCCTGGACCGGGGCCAGGTGGCAGCGTCCTAACCTTTCCACCCTCGCTCACACCCTGAAGTGTGTGTGTGAAGGCTCCTTGCAGACACTCACTGATGCGAGTTTAAATACTGGGGTGCCCTTTATCAAGGAGAGCTGACACACTTCCAAAGCTGTCACAATTGGCTGACTCTGGTCTGATTCATAAGGGATTAATTGGCCACGGATGCTTGTGAGCTGAAATACTGTCATAGCGGCTATAGATCTGTCACTTTGATACACAAGGTAATCAAGTCCAGTAATAGACTGTCCATGAATGTTAATAGCTTACCTAAGCAAGAAATCATTAGGGGCTGTTTACTGGAGCTCGAGTGAAAAGCACAGTCTGGACTTGTTAAAGTTTGTCTGAGATGTTACGGAATAAACTTTCTTCCAGAACTATCCTGAATTATCAGATCTGTGGTAGTTAAGGTTTGAGACTAAATACAAAGGAAAATGAAGTTTTGACAAATTAAAACTTGAGGACACAAGCTCCCACTGAAAAATAAAAAAGAAAATATATGATTTCTCTAAGTTCTTGTTTATATTCTATTTACATTTTATATCACTTCTGCAACTGTAAAAGTTGAAACAACGAGAAAAAAGTTAAAAAAAGTTTACTTTTGCTTGTCTCCAACTTCACAAAGATAGACTGGTTTGGTATGAAATCTTTCTAGAGCATTCACTAGTTCTTTATTTAGAGTTAAATACATGCATGTAAATCGGTTGATATATCTTTTTATACAAATAGGGTTATAGCACAAGTTTTTGGCAGCGTCTTGGTTTTCAGAATGTACAAATACATTCTATTCCAACAGCTGCCTGGTATTCCCTAGAGAGTGCAAATAAGGAAATGAGAAATAAATGATTTCACTTGCATGCTTGTTATTTGAAATACTAGTTGACTCTGTAGGGCCAATTTTTTTTTTTTTGAGAAATTTTTGCTATAGGGCATATGCGCTCACCAGATAGACAGAGAGAGACAGAGAGACAGAAAGCAAGAAATCGTCCCCTGGGGGGGGGGGCCACGCTGCAATCCCTTCTCCTCCATTCTCCTCTCAGGATCTTGGGCACGCACGCACACGTGCCCAGCGTGAGTTTTAAGGCACCGGGTCCAGGACTCGAACCGCAGTCGACCACGTAGGAGTCCAGCGACATAGCCATTACGCCAACTGCTGGTCCCTGTAGGGCCAATGTTAACACCTGCAACGTTGCCCAGCCAAAGGCACAAAATTTTTAATATGGATATTCACATTTTGATTGGCATCCCAGATTTCTCAGGAATGATTAACCTAATTAGACACCAGTTGAGAATATTTATCGTGGCTTCTGTCCCCAACAGCAGTTACCTTATCCTGGGAAATTATTGGAAGAGGAGAGAAGGATGGCATGATGGGTTGATCAGACAAATCTGACCTGCCTCGAAAAGGAACTGTAATGCTAATAATTGAGTTGAGGAAAATGCTCTCTGAAAGTGCATAGGAAAGAATTCCAGAGAGAAAGCACCATTGGGTGTCGCCATAACTCTTACGGCCCACAGGTGCAATCAGACCTCGACTTGTGTTCCGCACACGGCATTTGTAAGCCAGGTGATAATTGTACATGTTTCTGGACATCTTGTTTATCTGAATATGTGCACAGGGAGAGAAGGACCATTGCATTTTATCAACTAGGTAAGGAAAAAATACAGCTACCATAAATAATCCCAGAGAACAGAAATTTAAAAGCTATCAGAAATGGGCATGCTAGTTTATGTCCAGGCCCATAAATACATGTATATTTATGTAAACATAAAACATTATTGTACGTAGCTCCTACAGTTACTGGGAGAATTCACATGAAATTGTTTACTACGTTTAAAGTAATTGGTATAAGAGTCTTTCTGTTATAGAGCCTTACTAAATTGTGGTTTCCATTTATAGTTATCACTCAGTCGATAGATCATAAAAAATATGGGCCCATCTTAGGTCAAATAATCATAAAAAACAAACGTTGAGCCACGTGTTAGGAATCCTAAGATTTGTGAACCACATAACATTTATTGTAAGGGTCTGATTCCATTTTAAGAACAAAGCTATGTAATGTGGCTGCTCAGGTTGGCATGGAATGGAAAGAGTTCTTCCTGTTACTGTGATATGCTGTCCTGTACTCAAAGCAAGTTGGTCTGGCAAGTTATTTCTGTATTTTATTTTTTTGGGGGGGAGGTTTTTGCTATAGGACATGTGCACTCTCTAGAAAGAGAAAGAGAGACAGGAAGCAAGAAATCACTCCTCAGGGAGATGGCCACGCCGTAATCCCTTCTCCTCCATTCTCCTGTCGGGATCTTGGGCATGCACACACACACTTAGCGTGAGTTTAAACCACCCATTCGGGACTTGAACTGCAGTCAACTATGTGGGAGTCCAGTGACATAGCCACTACACCAACTACTGGTCTCTCTGTCTTCTTTTATTTATTTATTTTTTTTTTTTTATTTTTTGAGAGGTTTTTGCTATAGGGCACCTGTGCTCACCAGACAGACAGAGAGAGACAGAAAGCGAGAAATCACCCCCCAGGGGGATTGGCCATGGCACAATCCCTTCTCCTCCTTTCCCCTCTCAGGATCCTGGGCACACATGCACATGCGCCGGGCGTGAGTTTAAGACACCGGGTCTGGGACTGGAACCACGGTCGACTACAGGGGAGTCCAACGACAGAGCCATTACGCCAACTGCTGGTCCCTCTGTCTTCATTTTATGTTAGGCAAAACTTGTTTTCTTTTAAGGAGATATTTATACTGTCAGAGTCCAGACTGCTCTGAGATTAGTATTTATGAAACCCGTGGTATAGGTGGAGGGAGGACAGAGGGGTCCCCTGCTTTAGGCCACCAGGGAGCCCAGGAAGTAACCGCTGAACCTGGTGGCACCTGGCCAGAAATGAGGGATGGCTGACAGGGACGTCGGCGTAAGGGCTGGGACAGTGAGATGGTGCAGCAGGGGATGTGGATGTGGTGGGGGCACGGCTGCTCCAGGTGTCATGCCAGCGTCATCGCACGCAAATCCAGCAGGTACTCTGCAGTTGTGCAAGTCCAGAGTAGCACCACTTGTTCCCGTCTGTGGGGGAACGCACTCACCATTGTGATAGTCTCTTGGTTTTTCATAACGTAGAGATTTTATGAAATAATGTTGGCTCCCGAGCAGTCCCAGAAGCTTCTACTGACCTAACGACAAAGCGCATTTAGCTTTCCCCCCTTGAGGCCCTAGGTGTACTATTTTTTCATGCAAAACGTATTTCTTTTCACCACCATTTACCGACCACCATGTAAATACAGGCCAGCAAAGAGTTACTAGGCTCTGACAATTAAGAATAATAATAATAATAATTAGACACAAGTCCTTTTTTGAGAACAAGCCCTTTACTCTTGAGGAGCTGGTATTCCAGACCAGATCAAAATGCAGACGTCCACGATGACACAGCTTGAACCACGTCACAGTGGAGGCATAGGCAGGGCATTGTGGTCAGTGGAGGAGGACGTAACTCACAGAAGGCCTCTACTGTGACTCCTCCATAGGAAATGTGTCTTTGTTGTTGCTGTTGTCTTTAACTGCCAGAGGGGATGTGCACTCACCAGATGAAGAGAAAGAGAGAAAGCAAGCACCCCACAGTCCGGCTTTCTTGCTTCTCCATCCTTTAGGACTTCGGGTACATGTCAACATGTGCCTGGTGTGCTTTTCAAACCCCTGAGGCCGGATTTGAACATGGCTGGCCCTGTGAGACCCAGCTCCCAATGCATAGCACTTACCTGCTACACTACAGGGCCAGCCCCTTTGAAAGTATTTCTAATCGGCTCCCACACACTTCTCAGACGTCATCCAGCCTGTCTCTAGTGTTTCTGGCTTCCACTGCTTAAATAATTCCTGAAATCTCGCCATGAAATATCCCTTCCTGAGTGGCTAGGTTCAAGTTATTGGAAACCATTCTTAGTAAAATATCTTGGAATTTATGTGATGATCTGCTTTGAACTAAAGGTTTATGTATTGCTCTTGGTTCTGGTCTTAATGCACTTAAGTGGAGTTATCCCAAATTTGTTCCAAATGGGTTTTTTCATTTCCTTGTTTTTCTTTTATCTGTACCCCATCCATTGCAGAGTGCCTGATTTACATGCAAGTCTGCAGAGCACCCGGGCTTCACCTGCAATTTATTTGTAATGCGGTCGTCACTGTTAGAAGCAGTCAGGGAGCTTGGGGCAGTCTTTATTAGAAATGATATTTACCGACCGCGATCACTGGTCAGATGTAGAAGCCTATGTGAATCTCATCCTACACCAGGTAATCTCTCGGTATACATGTTTTCAGCTTCGTTGTATCATTTATTCATGAATAAAGACTTACCAAGGGTTATAATGCACAGAAAGTGAGGGCTTCAAAATCATCGGTAAGTGCTTATGAAAAGAAGCCCATCACAGGCAATTAGAAAAGACTGCAGCTTTGTAAGGATACAAGTGAGTCTGAATCTTCCCCAGAGTTTTATTCAAAAAAAAGAAAAGAAAAAGAAAGAAAAGCAACTGACACTTAGAAAGCCAATTAGGAGAGCTACTTAATTGTTCATTTGGATTTATGGCCCTCTAAGTGAGTTTGTTTGCTAACGTTTTCAACAACAACAAATAGAAAGTGCAGTCTAATGTGAAAATCAATACTGAATAGGATTCAACAAAACCGCAGCCACAAAACACAGTGAACTGATGTGATTTTTTGTTTTAAGTCACTTCAAACAAGAGTTCGGGTCACATTATACTGCATACATGCCCAAAAAAGATTAGAAAATAAAAAGGAGTCCACATTTAATGCAAGTGATCCAGAATAAAGGGAAATACAACAGGAAATGAACAAAGTCACAAATGTGTTTTGAATATTCAGTGTGAACGAGGCGTGGAAACATCAAAACTCAATGCATGCTCCAACATACTATTGAGGTTCAAGAATGCAAATTTCTTAAATGCAACTTTTTTTTTTTGAGAGGTTTTTGCTATAGAGCATGTGTACTTGCCAGAAAGACAGAGAGACAGAAAACTAGAAATCACCCCCCAGCGGAGGTAGCCCCGTTGCAATCTCTTCTCCATTCTCCTCTCGGGATCTTGGGCACACATGCACACGCATCTGGCGTGAGTTTAAGCCACTGGGTCCAGGACTCAAAAAACAGTCGACTACATGGGAGTCCAGAGACACAGCCATTACAACAACTGCTGGTCCTCTTAAACACAACTGTTGTTTGTTCTGCAATGTAGAAATGTAGCTCAAAAACTACTGAAACTATTGTTCAATGTTTTCAAACTATTTATTGGGGACCTATAATGTGCCAGACATTATTTCAGACTTCTGGAATATGTCTGTTAATGAAAAAGAAAATTTTCTCATGGAACTTAAATTTAATAGGCAAACAGATAAAGAGATAAGAAGCATATTACATATTATAAAGCCTATGCAGATATATCTATGAGGAGAATTGGTGTAAAAGTTGGTGAGGGTGAAGGCTGAGGATATAGAGACTTGTGTGTCATGCATAGTTTCATGTCCATGGTTAAAAAGAAGAAAACAGTTGGGTAAAAACTGCAGGCAAATACTCACATCAGTCTCCTAAAAGGCCAGTTTATCACATCTTAGCATAAGATTTTCCAACCAACCAAAAAAAAAACTGGTTTAATAAGAAAGTTGGAATATTTCATCTTATTTGTGCCTTTCCCTTATTAACTCTGTAATAATAATTTGTTTTACTTTATTATATATGCACAATAAAATACTTCTAATCAATAAATATCAGTAACTAAGGAGGTTGTATTTTGTTTACTACCCCCAAAAAAGATGCTGCAAAAAATTTTGGCAACTCATACACAATTTTCTCAAGAGACACATTTTCCATGAAATGTTGATGTCCCTGAGTGTGTGTTTTTTTTATTTTTTGGAGAGGTTTTCGCTATAGGGCCCGTGTGCTCGCCAGACAGAGAGAGACATAGAGACAGAAAGCGAGAAATCACCCCCAGGGGGGACGGTCACGCCGCAATCCCTTCTCCTCCATTCTCCTCTCGGGATTTTGGGCACGCACGCACACGCGCCCGGCGTGAGTTTTAAGCCACTGGGTCTGGGACGTGAACCGTGGTCGACTACGTGAGAGTCCAGCGACATAGCCATTACGCCAACTGCTGGTTCCCCCTGAGTGTGTGTTTTATAGTACTTACCTATTATAAAACGGGTTAGAACAAAGTACCTGTCATGGCAATCTCATACACTGAATGATTTCTCTGAGTCGACCTTCTCAAACTGCTCCGCTGCTATTAGATAAGAAATGGTAGGAAGAAAATTGGGCTTCTGCTAAGTGCTCACTGCACTGTTCACCTATGTAATTAGGAGGAAATATAGTGTCCTCTCCCCTAGCATATGTGATGTATATTGTTACATGGGATAGTTTTTACATCCATAAAGTGGCAATCCTTAGCATGTCCTTTATTATAAAGTTAGTACTACTACGTTCACTATCAAATAATTGCCTTTTTGCCCCCAGAAACTAAATCATTACATAAAAAAATAGTGTAGATCCCATGTATGAATAAACTTGATAAATATTCTTCTTTTTATTTTTTTAAATGACTCCTACTGTTGAGTCTATTCTTTTAAGTGTGTCGTATCTGAACTTAGGAAGTTACTGGCCCTAACTTTTCTTCTGGAAGTTATCTGTCATTTGCTACCTCCTTGAATCTCTGAGAAAAAAGGTTACTCTTTGACACGGCTCTACTCAAACTGCATGTTCTGATTCAAAACACGATATATAAAGACATTAAAAATCATCCATTGAAAATGTATTTACTTAAAATTGTCTTACATCAAAGATCTTAATATTTTGAAATATGTGATTGTTTTCACTTTCATATCTAATTTAGAAAGATTGGAACAGTTGATAACAACAGCAGATTTCATATGTAGCAAAGAAATGTAATTTCAAGTGGTTTTGTAATGACGTTTCAATAGAAAGGCCTGTTATTAAGCATGTCAGCCTGGTTGCTTTCTGACTTTGGTTTTCAATTAGACATAATCTGTGTATTCATCCAAAGGGGAGAGAAAAAGAAAAGAATAATTCAATGACCTGATCATCAGCTTACACAGGCGCTTACAGTAATAGGCATGTTGCAAAATTTTGCTTTGTATGAAAGTGATTTTTCTAGACTTCAGTAAGTGTAGTCCACTTGATTAAAGGTGTGTGCCCAGAGATAGCTCAGCTTTCCCGGTGCTGCAAATATTCTTGCCCACGTCTGATGAGCTTTAGTCCGGTTGCATCACAGTACCACGGAATGCCTGACTTCTTTCATGTTTCATGTGTTTTAAAGGCTTTTTAAAAGAAATTGTAAGATTATTTTTGAGAGAGAGATTTTTGCTGTAGGGCATGTGTGCTCACCAGAAAGACACAGAGAGAAAGAGAGACAGAAAGTGAGAAATCACCCCTGAGGGGGGATGGCCATGACGCAATCCCTTCTCCAGTGGCAATCCTTAGCATGTCCTTTATTATAAAGTTAGTACTACTACGTTCACTATCAAATAATTGCCTTTTTGCCCCCAGAAACTAAATCATTACATAAAAAAATAGTGTAGATCCCATGTATGAATAAACTTGATAAATATTCTTCTTTTTATTTTTTTAAATGACTCCTACTGTTGAGTCTATTCTTTTAAGTGTGTCGTATCTGAACTTAGGAAGTTACTGGCCCTAACTTTTCTTCTGGAAGTTATCTGTCATTTGCTACCTCCTTGAATCTCTTAGAAAAAAGGTTACTCTTTGACATGGCTCTACTCAAACTGCATGTTCTGATTCAAAACACGATATATAAAGACATTAAAAATCATCCATTGAAAATGTATTTACTTAAAATTGTCTTACATCAAAGATCTTAATATTTTGAAATATGTGATTGTTTTCACTTTCATATCTAATTTAGAAAGATTGGAACAGTTGATAACAACAGCAGATTTCATATGTAGCAAAGAAATGTAATTTCAAGTGGTTTTGTAATGACGTTTCAATAGAAAGGCCTGTTATTAAGCATGTCAGCCTGGTTGCTTTCTGACTTTGGTTTTCAATTAGACATAATCTGTGTATTCATCCAAAGGGGAGAGAAAAAGAAAAGAATAATTCAATGACCTGATCATCAGCTTACACAGGCGCTTACAGTAATAGGCATGTTGCAAAATTTTGCTTTGTATGAAAGTGATTTTTCTAGACTTCAGTAAGTGTAGTCCACTTGATTAAAGGTGTGTGCCCAGAGATAGCTCAGCTTTCCTGATGCTGCAAATATTCTAGCCCACGTCTGATGAGCTTTAGTCCGGTTGCATCACAGTACCACGGAATGCCTGACTTCTTTCATGTTTCATGTGTTTTAAAGGCTTTTTAAAAGAAATTGTAAGATTATTTTTGAGAGAGAGATTTTTGCTGTAGGGCATGTGTGCTCACCAGAAAGACACAGAGAGAAAGAGAGACAGAAAGTGAGAAATCACCCCTGAGGGGGGATGGCCATGCCGCAATCCCTTCTCCTCCATTCTCCTCTCGGGATCTTGGGCACGCATGCACACGTGCCCGCCATGAATTTTAAGCCACCGGGTCCGGGACTCGAACTGCACTCATTACATGGGAGTCCAGCAACATAACCATTACACTAACTGCTGGTCCCAAGATATCATAAGATTCTTGAAAGCCACATGAGAAGCATTCTCCTGTAGTAAGACAGGGATGTCTGCGATCATCCACGATAACAGAAGTGAGAACCAAGACATCTCTGCTCCCACCGAGAAAGCACGTAGATTTCTTATTCCTTGAGGCAGGGATGGGGGAGCGTGTCCTTCTATAAGTCCTGGCAAAACAAGACTGACTCAGTTCCACTTCACTAGATTCTCAATGAAATTTTCTTGTATTTGCCCTCCTTTCTAAAGAAAGTCTATCTGTGGCTTGTTAACGCGCAGCGACCATTAGATGACATTACAATGGATACAATTACTGCCATTTTTTTCCCACCTGACCTGCAAGCAGTACTGCCTGATCCCTCAAGTACCAATAGCAGGAAAAGAATCCTTTTAGCTTACCTGGCATGTCTGCTGACATTTTCTTCTCCCAGGTGTGAAATGTTCTCCTTTAACCTGACTTTGAAAGGCTTTATGCATATCAATGTGTTCAAATAGATACTAGAATTATTAATATCAGCCCCCAAGACTAAGAAACCATCTTTAATTTCCATATTTACATTCCTGTCTTACTACTAACGTGTTGTTTTGCTCTTTCTAACAGATCGTTTAAAGGATAAACTGTTAGAGCATTTCTCGTGTTTAAATTCAGCAGTTTCATTGATTCAGCAATGCAACGTGTATTCTGAATTTTTTCACATGACATTCTTCTCTCAGTTTGCATTCTGCCTTTACGTAGTGGTACTTACAGAGAGGTTTCCACTAAAAATTGTGTTTAGTTCATACTTAAAGCATTGCTTCTTCCAGCGAAGGCTGGTTACAGACTCTGGGGAAACAAATGAAAACTTTTAGGATTTTATTCTAAATCCTAACTCTGATTTCTAAAAATATACTTGCTGTGTTTGAGTCCCCCACATCTCGGATTTGTCTTTGCAATGGGAACAATGCCACTAAGCATCAGTTAGTAATTTTTCCAGTGAACTATTCAGAGCTGGATGTGGATTTGAAATCTGACCCCCAATAGATCTCTTTCTGTCTCCCTCTGTCTCTCTATCTGGTGAGCGCACATACCCTATAGCAAAAACCTCTCCAAAAAAAAAAAAAAGATGTGAGTGCTCTCCAGAGAGTCAGAGAGAGAGAGAGACAGACAGACAGACACAGAAAGTGAGAAATCGGGACCCCCTTCCTCCCAGGGGATAGCTGGACAGCCACATCACAATCCCTTCTCCTCCATTCTTTTCTCAGGGTTTTGGGCAGGTATGCAAACGTTCCTGGCTTGAGTTTTTTAAACTGCCAGGGCCAGGACTTGAACCATAGTCAACTTTGTAGGAGTCCAGCGACATAACCATTGTGCCATCTGCTGGTTCCAGAACCCTAATTTTATTATATTACATTTGTGCTTTGACCAAAGCTTCACCCTCACCTCCATTCCCAGTGAAATGCTCCTTCTAGGAGTTAGAGTTTCGAGCTAGGGTGAGTTTTCATTTGCAATTAAATAGTGACTTTTCTTGTTTCTTAACAATCATTAGAAATGACAGCAGCAGAAATAATAGAATAATACGGCTTTTAAAAAATCTGAGTAAAGAATGTATCTTGATCTGATAGGATCGAACAGTCTGCTTTCACTGAGACAGCCATTAGGATGAGAAATACCAAGGACACGGGAGGGTTTCCATCATACGGAACATGTGTTGCCCGGACCTGGGACAGGGAACCTTGTGGCTGTTCTCACCCAGCCCTGTATGGGCCATGTTGGTTCGAACATCAGCGGCGGAGTGATAGAGTAAATCACGCAGTAATAATAAACCAGCCTCGGTCTAATTATAAAAATAATCTATGCTACATAAGGCGTACGTTAATTGTCAACTTGAATATAACTTAACTGTATCAGTACAAAATGAATCCATTTAATGAGCTAAATTAGTAGCAATGAAAGGAGATTGGAAGGAAACAAGTCAACTTAGTTACTGCATATAGGACCTCATCAAACTTTATGCATATAAAAATACGTATTCACCTATGTATTAAATGTTAATATATAAAGATATGGAAACTCCAAATTGATCATTTAATCCATCCTCGCCTCTCTCAAGTCATTTGTCAGATGGGGAAAGTACACTGCGTGTCTCCTGAGCAGCTGTGAGGGTGCATACGTCAAGCCTGTCAGCATGGAGCCCTGTGACAGGCACATTGAATCGTAGGTATTATCACTTATTTTACTACTGGAGATAAACATGCTCTACTCTAAAGTCTGGCCCTGTATTTCGTTCGTGTTTCTCATTCACACATGAACCCTTCTGAAATGGGTATCCTTTTCTCCCCGTTACCTTTTGCTGAAGACCTCTTTGTGACGTCTATTAACATTTCTGGGGCTGTAATTAAAAAGCTCCATTGCATTGTCCTGAGTGAGTCCTGAAGGTGCCTCACTGAGTCCGTGGGCCCCAGCTGAGCTACCATTCTGGATCTGACATTTAGAGCTTTTTGGCCCAACTTCTCTCCACCTAAAGGGTAGACGTTAGGATGAAATCTCTCTCTTCACTTGCCAATGCATGCCACCATATTGCTTCACTGGAACAATAATTTCAAGATCGATTATATGATAGCGAAACGCTTGGGCATTGACTCTAACCAAACCTGGGTTTGGATTTCCCTTCTGGCTTTTCAGCTGTAAATCTAAATTCTTCATGTAGAAGATGAAGATAATTAGCACAGTCTCACAAAGTCGGGAGACCTAAGCGAGGTCATGCCTGTATGTACCTCCACCGGGTGACATATGACAAGATCTTCATGCACGTGAAGGCAGCTCAGTGACTACACTGTGGAGGGAAGAATAGTTCTCAAATACAGAATCTTCAATTTAACAAAAATAAACTACAAAACAGAAAGTCTATGGCCTTACTGTCATTGAAACTGCACTCATAAAAGAACTCAAAAGTAAAAATGAACATCAGATTTAGCACATTATTTGTCTCTGGGAAAACTGTATAATCCTGTATATTAGATATGAATCCCTCTAATCTTTGAAGTTATTCCTAAAGATTTCAATAACTTAAACATAGCTGAGCATCAGAATCAATAAAGTAGGATGTAGAGTTGGAAGGCATTTATGTTGGGAAAAAAGTTTCTACATGTCTGTCTTCGTTTCTTTCTTTTTTTTTTTTTCTTTTTTTTTTGGAGAGGTTTTTGCTATAGGGCACGTGCGCTCGCCAGACAGACAGATAGAGACAGAGA
>NW_006204918.1:2742900-2807830 GCF_000334495.1 Tupaia belangeri chinensis
TTCTCGCCCAGCCCTGTATGGGCCATGTTGGTTCGAACATCAGCGGCGGAGTGATAGAGTAAATCACGCAGTAATAATAAACCAGCCTCGGTCTAATTATAAAAATAATCTATGCTACATAAGGCGTACGTTAATTGTCAACTTGAATATAACTTAACTGTATCAGTACAAAATGAATCCATTTAATGAGCTAAATTAGTAGCAATGAAAGGAGATTGGAAGGAAACAAGTCAACTTAGTTACTGCATATAGGACCTCATCAAACTTTATGCATATAAAAATACGTATTCACCTATGTATTAAATGTTAATATATAAAGATATGGAAACTCCAAATTGATCATTTAATCCATCCTCGCCTCTCTCAAGTCATTTGTCAGATGGGGAAAGTACACTGCGTGTCTCCTGAGCAGCTGTGAGGGTGCATACGTCAAGCCTGTCAGCATGGAGCCCTGTGACAGGCACATTGAATCGTAGGTATTATCACTTATTTTACTACTGGAGATAAACATGCTCTACTCTAAAGTCTGGCCCTGTATTTCGTTCGTGTTTCTCATTCACACATGAACCCTTCTGAAATGGGTATCCTTTTCTCCCCGTTACCTTTTGCTGAAGACCTCTTTGTGACGTCTATTAACATTTCTGGGGCTGTAATTAAAAAGCTCCATTGCATTGTCCTGAGTGAGTCCTGAAGGTGCCTCACTGAGTCCGTGGGCCCCAGCTGAGCTACCATTCTGGATCTGACATTTAGAGCTTTTTGGCCCAACTTCTCTCCACCTAAAGGGTAGACGTTAGGATGAAATCTCTCTCTTCACTTGCCAATGCATGCCACCATATTGCTTCACTGGAACAATAATTTCAAGATCGATTATATGATAGCGAAACGCTTGGGCATTGACTCTAACCAAACCTGGGTTTGGATTTCCCTTCTGGCTTTTCAGCTGTAAATCTAAATTCTTCATGTAGAAGATGAAGATAATTAGCACAGTCTCACAAAGTCGGGAGACCTAAGCGAGGTCATGCCTGTATGTACCTCCACCGCGTGACATATGACAAGATCTTCATGCACGTGAAGGCAGCTCAGTGACTACACTGTGGAGGGAAGAATAGTTCTCAAATACAGTATCTTCAATTTAACAAAAATAAACTACAAAACAGAAAGTCTATGGCCTTACTGTCATTGAAACTGCACTCATAAAAGGACTCAAAAGTAAAAATGAACATCAGATTTAGCACATTATTTGTCTCTGGGAAAACTGTATAATCCTGTATATTAGATATGAATCCCTCTAATCTTTGAAGTTATTCCTAAAGATTTCAATAACTTAAACATAGCTGAGCATCAGAATCAATAAAGTAGGATGTAGAGTTGGAAGGCATTTATGTTGGGAAAAAAGTTTCTACATGTCTGTCTTCGTTTCTTTCTTTTTTTTTTTTTCTTTTTTTTTTGGAGAGGTTTTTGCTATAGGGCACGTGCGCTCGCCAGACAGACAGATAGAGACAGAGAGACAGAAAGCGAGAAATCACCCCCCAGGGGGTATGGCCATGCCTCAATCCCTTCTCCCCCGTTCTCCTCTCGGGATCTTGGGCATGCACGCACACGCGCCCGGCGTGAGTTTAAGCCACCGGGTCTGGGACGCGAACTGCGGTCGACTACATGGGAGTCCAGCGACATAGCCATTACGTTAACTGCTGGTCCCTGTCTATCTTCATTTCAAAATAGAATATTTGCCTTTTAAAATAGTACTGCTGCTTGACACATATAACAATAGCTGTGTGCTAGTTTAAGTTTCTGTGATTGTGCTGAGTTACTTAGGATACACCGTGTAATGGTGGTACATTGTCTGGCAATGGAGACCAGATTTCTTGGGCAAATGTGTGATCTAGTCCCTGCACTGTATAATGAACATCTGTCCTCTCAGCTTGAAGGTGTGTATACTTCCCATTCTGATTTCTCATTCTTATGTACGAGATAATAGAAAGGAGGGCCAGTCTGTGATGTGGTGGTTAAGATGGCTGAGTCCTCCACAGCTAATGCATGGTTTGAGTCCCAGACTCAGCAAATTGAGAAACACACAGGGCTTGTGTGAATTCGTGCCCAAAATCCTGAGAGGAGAGGAAGATGGAGGAGAAGATTGCAATGTGACCACTTCCCGGGGGTTTGTGGGGTGCTTTCTCACTTTCTCTCCCTCTGTTGATCTCTCTTTGGTGATTAAGTAAATAAATAAGTTGAAGTTTCTCAGATTTTGTATTTAAAATTGAACTAAAATCAATGTTTATATTCATATTATCTCATGATATGAGATATGTAGTTGACCACGGTTCAAGTCCCGGATCTGGTGGCTTAAACTCACGCCAGGTGCGTGTGCGTGCGTGCCCAAGATCCTGAGAGGAGAACGGAGGAGAAGGGATTGCGACATGGCCATCCCTCCTGGGGGGTGATTCCTCGCTTTTTGTCTCTCTGTCTCTCTCTGTCTTTCTGGTGAGTGTAAGTGCCCTATAGCAAAAACCTCTCAAAACATTTTTTTTACTGAAATTAAGCTTCCGTTATTTTTCTTTTCTTTCTTCCCTTTTTTTTAAGTGTTTTTTTTTTTTTTTTTTTTTGTGGTGTTTTTTTTTTTTTTTTTTTTTTTTTTCTATAGGGTCATGTGCGCTTGCCAGGAAAGACAGAGTGAGACAGAGAAATAGAAAGCAAGAAATCAATCTCCCCACCACCTAGAAGGGATGGCCATGCTGCAATCCCTTCTCCTCTTCTCCTTTCTGGATCTTGGGCACGCATGCACATACACCCGGCGTGAACCACTGGGTCCGGGACTCAAACCGCAGTCGACCACGTGGGAGTCCAGTGACAGACATTACGCCAGCTGCTGGTCCCAGGCTTCCATTGTTTTTCATCTTTACAATTGAATGCTTTATTATACTTTATGTCTACTATGCTGATTGGGTTTCATTTCTGTACAAATATACTTATGAAACTACGTGCGGAAAACAGTAACAAATTTGAGTACATATCTTTTCTAAATATATAATAATATTTCACCTTATAGTTCCTTCTAATTATCAGAAAACAAGAGAATAATAATTATTTTTGGGTTTATTTATGGATTAGGAAAAACCTGAAATTGATGAAATTAAAAGTTTATGTATAAAGACTTGAAAAAAAGCTGTATTATTTCCTGGAGAAGTTCTCAGACATCTGCTTATTTGGAAAACTAACACTTGGTATATAAACATAAGGCACAAATTCTCTATTTGTATTTATCAGCATCCAGGAAATCCACAGTGGACAAAGATTGTTCCTTTTCTTCTGACCCCTCTCCCGGGCTGTGGCTTTGTGTTACTCTAATCAAGCTTTCACCGCACTCGGGAACTGACCTTTGACTTCCTAGTCCCGTTTGGCTTATGTCATATGAAGAAAAAGATTTTGATCCTATAGCATCTCATGGAGCCTAGACAAGATGCCTGGCAGTAGACCAGTAGACCCAACATCTACTCTACAGACCTCCATCCAGAAGGTCTAGGTTGACACACTGAGGCCTGAGCGGTGTCTGTCCCAGCTTTTGTGCCTTGGGCATCCATGGTGGTGTTTTGATACATGTGTACCCTAATTAATACACACACTTAGATCAAATCATTCAGGTGAAATAGAAAGACATTACACACATAAAGATACATCGTAACAGAGCCAAAACACACACTTAGTCAGATCAAATCATTCAGGTGAAATAAGACGACATTACACACGGAAAGATACATCGTAACAGAGCCACAGTGAAACCCAGGTTTATGGCCAGGGGGAAAGGGAAGGATCGAGTGAAGATTCATTGATGACATCAACTACTCACCAAATACACGTTATTCTTTCCATAGCTGTTCAGGTGTGAGAGTCACAGTGATGACAGAGAAGCACACTCGCCTTCACAGAGATCTCAGGCTAGTGGGAATGACGGAGATGAACACTGTTTCTTCATATGCTGTGATAAAGGCTAGTAAAAAATGCAGATGGAAAATACAAGAGGACTTTAATGGCCTCTTTTTTCTGTATGGACTGGGGCCTAAGATGATGGTCTACCTTTGGCATGGGGACTGAGTAAATGAACAAGTGAAAGATATGTCTTCAGCAGTAATCTCTCATTCAACACTTATTTTTTTTTTTTTTTAAACCAGAGAAGGAAAATCAAATTCCCTATATTCAGTGACTGTTCAAGCATTCTTCTTGGGCTCTCTCTGAACTAAATGAAAACGGTTTTTCTTATTCAAGAAAGCAAACTTTATCTTCATACAGAGGCAATGCACTACTCGTTTTCTCTAACAAATCGGCCTTCCCCAAGATGATCATTTGATTCTTTCAAGCAATCCAATTACTTCTCCAGAAACAAGAGAGTTGTAGAAGGGTCCAGGGCAAATTTTGGTATGGATGAACTCCCTGGGAAGACAGCCATCATCAGAAAGCCAAACCCCACTAAGGGAAGGTTTTGTCTGTCTGCTTGGGCAGACTCTTGGGGAAAGCTTCAGGACATAGTTGGATCTATAGGCCCGTTCACCCAGGCAGGCAGAGCCACTGCTCCTCAGAGTCATGTGGCCACGTTGGTGTTCCCAACCAGTGCAGTCCAGCAAGCCTGCGGTGGGTGGAGCTCTGCGGGCTGAGTCCACCGGGAGCAGAGCCTTTGTTCCTAATCTGTGTTCCTTCCATTTTCTTATCCTCCCTTTGGTGGCTTTTGTGAGTAGTCTATTTTATTTTTGAGGAGACAGAAAGGATGAAACTCTTGCCCTTGTCTAAGCCTGTGGCTATGGGCCCAGCTCCTTCTCCGGGCGTGCGGAACCTGTAGGAGAGAGTGTGAGAGTAAACGTGTCCTGGAGGAAAGATGATGAAACAACAGGCAAGGGAGAGCTGCCTTTTCTGATCCCTGATTCACGTAGCTTGGGGGATCTCTGCGGGATTTTAATCCGTTACAGGATTTCATGGTATAATTATTTTCTAGGCTCACAGTTTGCACTTTTAAATCAAAGCAAGATAACTTTGATTTTTTTTTTTCCTTCTCAAGGACCTTTGTCTTTAGGTTTTGTTTTTTGCAAGGAGGAACAAGAATAATCAGATTTGGTCGACGTGTGACTGAATAACGCTGGAGAGTGTGAGGAGAACGGGATAAATGAGGGGACTGCCACCTCTTCCTCTATGACAAACCCGGCACATGCCGGACGTCTAGGTGGACATGCTGGGATGAACTTTACATTGACTTCTTCCTTATACTCTCCAATTAATTTTGCAATATAAAAGTTCAACAGTTTTTTATATATTAAAAATCATAAATAGAGGAAATACATCAGAGTCGTTTTACATTTATATGCAGTATAATATATGAAAAAAATATTTCTTATCCGAATAATATTTTAGTAAATGCTTAAAATTTAAAACTATTCTAACTGTAAACTCATGAGAAGTCTTAAGGACTATGACATCTATAAACAAAAATTTGAAATAGTTATGTCTTTAATGTTTAGTGCAGTAATAAGTTAATGGCTAACTTATATTTATGAGATATTCCAGATGATAACATCCCATAAAGAAAGAAGATTTCTTCTATAGAGCATGGAAGAATGAAAGTTGGGGTTTTCATTGACATATTAGTAATCACTATTTTATTTAGAAAAAATTTACATTTTTTGGAGAGAGATTTTTGCTACAGGGTGCATGGGCTTGCTGGAGAGAGAGACAGACAAACAGACAGAAAGTGAGAAATCAACACTTCCCCCTCCCCCGGAGGAGATGGCCACACCACAATCCCTTCTCCTCCATTCTCCTCTCAGGATTTGGGGCATGCATGAACACACATGGTCCTGGTGTGAGTTTTAAGGTGCCAGGTCTGGTTCTCAAACCGTGGTTGACTAAGTGGGAGTCCAGCAATGTAACCATTACAGCATCTTCTGGTCCCTAGAAACTTTTGCTTTTAAAGTAATGACATGTAAATACCATGTACATCTCCTAACTCCAAGAAAATCCGCAGTCTTTTATGACATGTAAGGTAATTAAGCAATCCAGTGAGAGAGGTCAGATCCGAAGATTAGTGAGCAAATTCAAATGTCCACGGGCCCAGTCCACAGTGCAGTTGGTGGCATATTGGACTGCAGCATCAGAATCACAAAGGCAGTCGTGGGTTCAGATCCTTCACTGTTCTGAAAACTCACGGGGCGCCCGCACACGGCAAGGATCCTGAGCAGGGTGGGGCGAGGCGAGGGAGTGGCAGTGTGAGGTCCTATCTGGGGTGCCTGTCTCCTTCAGGCTGTCCCTCACATTCTTGTGCATATGCCCCTCACATGTAAACTTCAGGGTCAGGTTTCTCCTCTAGGGTCTATGAATATTTACAGAGTTAAATCTAGTTCTCTCAAAAGAAAGGACTCCAGCTGCCATTTTAACACCGTTGAGGTCAGAAATCAATAAGCATTTGTACTTTATAGGTTCTCTATATGTCAAACTAAGCGGGTGGGAATATTGCATTAGTTCAAGTTTTGAAACATTAAGTTTACATGGGAGTTGGAACAGCTTTAGAAAAAGTTTTGTGTATATGCTCCCTACATGAATAAAATAAAAGAACTTAAAATCAAGTTAATCTTTTATGACACATACACTCTAGCATGTGGCTTTCTATAAAAAGCATGCGTAGCCTCATGATTTTAGGTGGTTAGCTCTTGGAAAATGACCTTTGACATGCTATTATTACGCAGACTTAGAAACTCAGCCTTGTGACAATGTAACCAGCGGGTACACATTTCACTTACATCATTTGGTAGTGGTTTTCACGCGTATCATTCGGGCAATGTTCGCGGCCTCTCACCTGTCCAAATGAAGGATAATGGTTCGCCGGTGCTCGGCGTTCTCAGGAGCGCTTGTGTCCAAAACATCTTCTCTCTCATTAAGTACACGAGAAGTTTATGGACTATCATTTTTGCTAAGGATGAATCAAATTATCTGGGGTATGTAAGTATAAACACAATATGCAATAAATTATTAAAGCGGACATTCGAGTAAATTGCATCCATAATTCAGCTTCGTCACAGCTCATTCTTCATTCTTAGCTGTTCCGAGCTTGTCAACAGAGGGTATGTCTGGACTTTTCCAGATTCTCTTTGCTCACTAAGTGACATAGATGCTTAAATTTCCCATTTATCCACCAAATGGGACGAAGGAAAGGCAACACGTATATAGCTAGACCTAGTCACGGCAAGACTTGAAGCTGATGATTTTGCATCACTGATGTCAGTTCCCAGGGTACATGTATGTGCATGCTGTGTGTGTGTATGTGAGTATATGTGTGCATATGTGTAAGTGTGTGTATGTGCGTGTGTGTGTGTGCGCGCTGACGTATTTTAATTGGAGGGCTGCACTGTGACTGCTCACCTGTTTATCGGCACAGATGGGTCCTCAGGCCGACTTCAGATGGTTTATTTGAATTGCATGTTTGGATTGTTAGTGTGTATAAACTTTAGGGTCAGGTTTCTTCTCTACGGTCTATGAATATCTACGGAGTTAAATCTAGTTCTCTCTAAACACAGGACTCCAGTTACAATTTTAACATCACTGCAATCAGAAATCAGTCAGTATTTGTACTTGATATATTCCCTATAAAACCAAGCAGATGAGAATATTTCATTAGTTCAAGTTCTGAAACATTAAGTTTATGTGGGAGTTGCAACAGTTTTAGAAAGTTTTGTTTTTAAATTGAGTTGTTAGAAGTTGGTGTTGATAGTATCCTACTCTAAGATCATTTAATTAAGCTTTACTGACATGATTAAATCTTTCTATATATCTTACAATACTTTGACTTTATTTAATGATTCATGGTGTTCAAAGACCAGATTTAATTTTCCTTCCAGACATGCTCTTGGAAAAGCAATTTAGGAAAATCTCTGTGTTTTATATCTTTGCACAAACGGTGCTCGTGTGGTTCATTGCCAACTGGTCCCGGCAATGTTAGAAAAAGCATTTATTTCAGTGAATATGATTGTTTCAGATTATACATTCAGCAGTTGTGTGAAATAACAACATGTTAGTGTTTTAAAATAAATGCTTATTAGTTATTTCCACAAAGTGCCATTTATTTAGAGGGAAAAATGCTTTCAATATGTTGGAAAATTGAATGGTTACCTATCATAAAATATAAAATAAACTGTCATGTATTTATAAAAGATAAAAGAACAGAATGTAGCAATGTATGCAAGGAACAGGGGCTGACAGTACTATTCCATACCGGGGCTCACAGACCGTCAGTGGGTAGGTGTGTGTGCTTCTCTCTCCCCATCCTCTTGCTTCCTCTGTGGAGATCTACTGTGAATGCAAGCACAAGTCGGCTCGTTTCTCGGTTAGCGGTCTAAAGGCTTAGTTGTGGTAGATGTCAGTAAGATAACGTGAGATTTATTTCTCAAAATACAATGTGAATGAAAGGAAGGGCAGGACACTCATGAGGGGACCCACGCTTCTTTCTGGAAAATAAGAAAACAATGATTAGCCAATGCTTCTTATAGTTTCCGTTTTCATTTCTGTTTTTCTGGTTACTGTAATTTACCAGAAACAACTTTCTTTCCTCATTTGTCTTGAGGTCAAATGTCTTAAGTCTGTAAGAGTAAGTACATAATTAAAGGGTTTTTGTTTTGTTTTGTTTTTCTCTTTCGGTAGGGTGCATGTGCTCGCCAGAGAGAGACAGACACACAGAGAGAGAGAAAAAATGAGAAATCATCCCACGGGGATGACCATGCCACCATCCCTTCTCGTCCATTCTCCTTTCAGGATTTGGGGCCTGTATGCGTCCCCTCCCTGCATGTTTGTCAAGTCCCCAGGTCTGATACTTGAGCCAGGATATGGGCCATGTGGGATCCAGCACCTGAAGCACCACGCCACCTGCTGGCCCAACGAACCAATTACTTTTAATGAGAGTCCACTGTGGGTAGTGAGTGCCGTAGCTTTCATCTTTTTCATGATTTATCTTGTTATCCAGACCATCCGAAAACTTCTGGCTAAAGAAACACTCTGGATTCAACGAATTTCTGACTTGACACATGCTTCTACATGTACCGGTTACTGTTACACAGGTCGTTTTTTGGTAGTTTCTATTGAGTCAGACCTCAGATCAACTCAGGGCAAAGGGGGGAATAATAATGCTCAAGTGAAATATATAATTTTATTCCCCCATGTGAGCCAAAGTATGGAGTAAGCGCTCTAGCAATCCCAGAACGACTGAGAAAGCACAGTGCAGCACCTCGGGAACCGCGTTGTGCCTATGTCAGCTCTTAATTAGTGCCGCCTCACACTGAGCAGGAGATTTAAAAACAATGGGGCATCATTAGTGGACATTCATAGTACAATATTTTGCCAACCTACCAAATGTCTGTTTATGAGCCATCCGCAGGGTCCCACTAAAAAAGAAAGCAATTTCTTAGCTCCTTCGGTAGTCCGTGAAGTAAAACTTGGGGCACAAGGATGAGGTTATAAAGGGACAGGGAGAGAGAAGCACACACACCTACCCACTGACGGTCTGTGAGCCCCGGTATGGAGTAGTACTGTCAGCCCCTGTGAAGTTACCTGAGGACCCTCTCCCGGAGTTAGGAATTTGAAGAAATCCAAATATCTTGTTTAAAAAGGTAAGCATTTTAACATACCCAAATCTCTTATTTGGAATGATTTCCTATCATCTTTTGGGAGCTATTTTCAAGTCAAGGACCCTAGCATGGGAGATGAGGAGGCTGAAAGTAACCTCTCGAAGTTGTGTCATGAATGATAGCTGCAATCATTTATCCTTTTTACTGTGGTTTGTAAGTATTTTTAACAGTCAATTTTAACCCCACCAACAAAGAATAAATTGTTTTCCTTTGCAGTAGGGCCTAGAGATGAGCTTGTAAAAGGAGCTAGGGAATGCATTTCCACATGCAAAGGCTGCTTATTTAGTATGTGGACCAAGATAAGCCTCCTCAGTGTGGTGGGAAGTACAGAAATGTTACGCTGTAATAAAATCTCATGTGAAACTGGGAGGGCACTTCAGGAAGCCCCAGTGAGCTAGTATGGTAAGTATTCCTTCTGGAAGACGCAGAGGGTTCTCATCGGAGTGTTCATATCTTTCCTTTATATGCCGTGTCCCTTAGTAAGCAGATTCATTGTAAACAATATCATTTCTGTCATCCTAAAGGGTCTTGTTACTCATTATATGCATGGCTGTACCCAAAAGGAATATTTTTTCTAAAACGAAAGATAATACAAGAAAAACAGCATTTATGTTAGAAGGATATAAGGTTAGTCAATTTTGCAGAGTAAATGTTTTAGTGTTAGAGTTTAGTGATGCAAATGATCTAGGTATGGATAATTTATGAGTTCGTTGAAAGAGAAAAACATCAGTATGTAATATCTCTTTTCCGAAATAATCATCCAGAGAACTATAATTAATGACCGTTTGTGTGCATGCATGTAATCGAAAGGTGATTTTAACTCCTATCAGATCTCTGGAGAGTTGATAGACTCCAATTTTATTCATCTGTGTTTACAAGTTTAATGAATATAAGTAAGTGCAATTAATAATTTTATATGTTAGAAGCCTTTATTTTTTGTGTCCATATTTTCTTTTTTTCCCTGTGGGACATTTTTCTTTCTGAAGATGCAATATTTATTGGTCAGCAGAAAAGTCATAATGTGTTTTTTCATAGAAAAACAGAAAAAATTGTCATGTCTTTGCCAATGACCCAAGAGAGATCAGCTGACTCTTATCTTCATGACTTTTAAATATTATTTCCCACCAAGATTTAGAAATTAGAACCTTTGAGTTTTCCTAAAGAATGTATTTACACCCCAGAACAGTAGGGGACAACATAGGACTCTGAAGACCTTTTGGAAGAAGTACAGGGATTGGGTTCCTTCCACACTCTGCAGCTGAGCACTTCCAAGCCCTCAGGGCTTGTGTTTTTCAAGGTCTCTTCTTGAACCCTTACCATGATCTTTGTGAGTGTACTAGTTGTTGATATTCACATCTCTAGATTCTTTCTCACAACCAGAGCCCGCCGGCCCCTACTTAATTACAGCAGGCAAATAAATTCAGCCAGTCCTAACTTCCCTGTGCCTCCCCTCCTCACTTCCATCTTCTACTCACTCCACCGAAGTACAAGGTTTTGGGTAGTAACGGGGTGACAGTCAACTTCTGTAACATCGTCCATGGTTGGGATACATCCACGCCTCTCCATTCTGACTCTCCACTGAAGGAAGCTTAATGGATAAAATAGGTTTAATAACCCAAATGGTGGGCACCAGCAGGGGGCGTGGTGGTTAAGGTGCTGGACTCCCACATGAATGACTGTGGTTCAAGTCTCAGACCTGGTGGCTTGGACATCACTCCAGGTGTGTGTGAATGAATGCCCAAAATCACAGGAGGAGAATGGAGGAGAAGGGATTGTGGCGTGCCCCTACCCCCCACCCCCCAGAGGGGGTGATTTTTCATTTTCCCTCTTGTTTTCTCTCTCTATGTCTCTGGCAAGTACACATGGCCTATGGGGAAAAAATCTAAAAACAAAACCTGATGGGTTTAGAAAGTCGTGTTGCTTCTGAGAGTCGTCATACACATCAGAAGAGAACTAAAGGGTGGGGCCCCTAGTGGTCAGTGCTATGCATTAGGAGCACTGTTCCCAGTGGGGACCAGCTGAGTAAGGGTGACTAGTTACATGATCTTCTTCCAGGGAGAGGAAAGAAAAAAAATAATCCAGTTGGGTGTAGCTGAGTGGCTGAAGCTCTTATATTTTAAAAGGAATTTGCTACTTACTGGAATGAGAAAGAGAATCTTCGAGAGTGATTTCAGTCATGCACTCAGAGAAGGGAGACCATGGCAATCTATGGAAAGCAAATACTGAAGAGTGCAAGGAGAAAAGTTGCAGCACACAGTAAAACCTTCTCAAGGAGGGAGACGCTTTCCTTTTAGAAATAAAGACATAGAAGATAATAGAAAATTACATTGAAATGACAGAGTTTTGACATACAAATTAGAGATCTTAAAAAGAAATTCATATAGATTTGCTTTCATTGAGACTATAAGAGCAACCTCACCTGTAATATTCTGCATTTGTTAGTAATATAGAAACTGGCATAAGAATGCTAGGATTTATATGCAAGAACTTTTTTATTTGCTAGCTGTGACCTTGGATCAGTTATTAGTCACACTTGCTTAATGTCATAATCTGTAAAACATGCATAAAAGTAGTGTCGGAATGGTTGGCTTTTTTTTTTATTAAGGTTTTCCATAGGGCACATGTGCTCACAGGAAAGAGACAAAGAGAGGGAAAGTGAGAAATCATCCTTCGGCGGGGCTGGCCATGCCACAAATCCTTCTCCTTGGGTCTGTGAGACCCTGGGCACACACACGAACTCATGTATCTGGAGTGTTTTTGAGCCACCAGGTCTGGAATTCAAACTAGAGTCTGCCATGTGGGATCTGATGCTTTAATCACATTACCTGCTGACCCCTGGCTTTTAAAAATACATTGATTTATTCATTTATTTATTCTCGAGAGTGAGACAGAGAGAGACCCAGCACCCTGAAAAGGGACTTGACACTGTACTTCGTCCCTGACTTCAGTCAGCCCCAGAGCATGGCACAACCTGCCCCATGTACTCAGGGAGGTGGCCAGACTTGAACTGAGAACCTTCCCAAGTGAGATAGCCTCACAGAGCATTACATTTTACCACTGCGGTACAGCCTGGCCTCCAGGTTGGTCTTTATAATAAAAAAAAATCTTGTATATCACAGGTTCACAACAGACCTATCATGGACTGATTTATGTCCCCTCAGAAATGACATTTTGATGTGATGGTATTTGAAAACAGAGGTGTTTAAGGAGGCAATGAAGTTGAGGTCAATAGGGTAGGCCCTAACCAAATATGTCTGATGCCCTTCTAAGAAGACAAAATTGGCCACAACGTGGCTGGTATGTGGCGTGGTGGTTAAGAGTGCTGGATTCCCACATAGCTGACTGTGGTTTGAGTCCCATACCTGGCAGCTTGCTTTCTCACTTTCTCTCTCTCTGTCCCTCTCTGGTCAAAGTTTAATTAATTAATTAATTCTAAGAAAAACCCAAAAAACAACTTGGCCCAGCAAGCGCAGAGAGAGGAGCACATGAAGACATGGGGAGAAGGTGGCCCCGACCCCTGAGGAGAGACGTCCCCAAAGGAACCAACCTGGTGGCCCCTGACCTTGAACCTCCAGCCTCCAGAATCAAAGGAAAGCAAATTACTGTTGTTCTAGCCACCTACTCCAAGGCACTTTGTCATTAACCTCTAGCAATTAACACAGAACCCACATCAGTGGGCATATTCAAGGTGCTGGCTGTTGTGGGAGGTCTGGCTCATTCCCATACCAAGTTGAGCAAGGTAAAAGAAACTTCATCAACATCTTATTCCATTTAAAAAAAAAAATATATCGGGACCAGCAGTTTGGGCATAATGGTTACATCTCTGGACTCCCATGTGGTCAATCATGGCTCATCCCAGACCCAGTAGCTTAAAACCACACCAGGCACATGTGTGTATGCCCAAAATCCTGAGGGGAGAGTGGAGGAGAAAAGATTATGGCATGGCCACCCATCCCGGAGAGGAGTGATTTCTTGTTTTATGTCTATCTCTCCAGAAAGCACATTCACCATATAGCAAAAATCTCTCTTAAAAAAGTAATAAATTCCATGGCTGGGGCAGACGGTGGTTCAGTAGGCGGACATGCAATGGTGAGGCTGCCCTGGAAGCCGGCCTGGAGACCTCGTGCTTGCCTGGAGCTCTCTGAGTGCCTCCGGCCTGGGATGCCCACAACCAGACAGGCTGAGGCTGCGGGAGGCCATGCTGTGGGACCATGATGGGAATTCCATCTCTCCACGTCTCCCTCTGTCTTTGACCCTCTCATTCATGAACAATAATAATAATAATAATAATCAATTAAATTTAGTCAACCCCAGCAAATACACTCTATGTAATATATTTAGTATAACAGTGAAAGGTGGACTTTGAGTGGAACACTCACTGCCAGTAAATCACCTAACAGACTGCAATTCTTAGTAAGCACTGTGTATCCCGAGAGGCTTATCTGTTGCGGGTGGAAGTTTGGACAGTGTGGTCCGTGTAGACATGTGTTGGAACTGCCTTCTTACTCCACATAGGAACATAAGTGAAATCAGTGACTTACCCTTCAATGTTCCATTCACATGTGAGGGCTTAAGGAAGAATGCCGGGCACATATTTTTGAGGTCCGGCAACAACACTAAGTTCTTTGCCTGGTCAGGCCCTTATTGTGCCTCTTCGAATGTACACAGAGATGCATTTTGGCATTAGCAGTTAAGGGCAAATGTGTGCATTCTTTTTTTTTTTTGAGAAGTTTTTGCTACAGGGCGCGTGAGCTCGCCAGACAGACAGAGAGAGAGACATAGAGACAGAAAACGAGAAATCACTCCCCAGGTGGGATGGTCACACTACAATCCCTTCTCCTCCATTCTCCTCTCGGGATCTTGGGCACGCACGCACACGTGCCTGGCGTGAGTTTTAAGCCGCCGGGTCCGGGACTCGAACCGCGGTCGACTACGTGGGAGTCCAGCGACATAGTCATTACGCTAACTGCTGGTCCCTCTTATAGCATCCTTTTGAACTTCAATTACATTTAGAGTGTCAAATCCTTAAATTTCTTGTTGCTTATGTATTATTTCTAACACTTAATATTCAATTGTTTCCTTATTATTGGACTTCATTTTTGCAGCTCCCTTGTTCTGTGTTCCTGTCATTTTCCACCTTAGCACCTTCTTAGCAACTCCGCGTTGATAACGTGTATAACCCTGTCACACTCTCTTCTGGCCAGCTCCCCTGGTCGCAGTGCATTTCAGCGTTTTCTGTTTTATTCCATAAATCTATGTCAGAGGCCTGAAATGCTCTTTTTTGACTTCTTGATCCTGTAACAGCTTCCGTGACTGTTGCTTCTGTTTTTATGCCAAAGCCTTTCAAGGGACATCAATGCTAAACACAGTGCTTTAGAAAACTAGCTCAGCTTCATCATTAACTGATTTATAGACTGAAGATAGCAGAGGGCAAAACATCTTTTCACTGTGGCTGTATTCTTCGCTCCGATTCACTATCCAGACAAGTGTCTAGTCAAAAGAGGAGAAAAATAAGATATTCATGGGTTTCTGATTAGCAAATGTGGTTCTAAAGCCTTGAAATTGCTTTTCATTCATTCTGTTCTGTGAGCAAGCTTTTATAACCGAGTTACAATTAATCCTGAGGTCTGTAACTTCTTGTGGGAACCCTGTTAAAATGACAATTAATATTTCAATCCCCCATCTTACCCTCACGCTAACCTGTCTGCATTTGTTTCATTGCATTTCCAAAGTTTTTGTACCCGATTTGAAAATACGAGTGAAAATAATCAGTATTGCCTAGTCACAGAAGTAAAATTTTACAAAACGAGAGTTGACAGACAATGCTCAAGCAGGATCATTTTTCATCAAAATAACATTAGTGCTTGCTTTTTTTCTCTCATTTGAAGAATTCCTGAGCCTGTTTACTCAGGTGTGGTAAAACACACAAACACAGAAAGAACTGTCATAGAGGAGAATGTTTTTAAGTGTGCAGAATCCCAGAGTACATAGCACCCAGGCGTGGCCACGTAAGAATGCCCAGGGCAGGTTGCAGGCGGAGGGAGTGGGCAGGCATGAGGGAAGAGAGGTCTCCATAGGAAGGCATGGGTGAGGCTGGGGAGCAGGCAGGCGGGTTTGAGGTGGGCTAGTGTAAATATTGCTGGTGGGTTCTGTGCTGGGGTGCTGTCTCCAGCTGCTGGGTACCTGGCCCTGGGCTGATTAGGGCAGGTGGGTAGTGGCCCGAAGTGTGCCAGCAGGATAAACGGGACGGCTTCGTAGACTGGTTTGTATGGGCTATCTCTGGGGACTGGAAAGTCCTGGAGGGGTCAGGAGAACTCCATATGACAAAGCATGTCTTCATTTGTAAACACACGTACAGTCAGTGCAATTCTCACCCTAGGCAATATTTTAAAAGCTGTTAGAACAAGATAGCCAAGACATCATTGCTAGACCACTAATTATGGTGCCAGTATAAAAGGCAGTATGGTGCTTAGTTTCTTTTGTTTGTATTATAATTTGTTTTTAAAGATTAGTATGCGCTCACCCGAGGTGTGGTAGTTCAGGTGGGATCCCACGTGGCTGACTGCATAGTTTAAGCCCCTGACCTAGTGGCTTGAGAAACATGCATCTTCATGCATGTCCAAAATCCTGAAGGAAAGAAAGAGAGAGGAGAAGGGATTGTGGCATGACTATGTTCCAGAGGGAGCAACCTCTCCCTTTCTCTCTCTCTCTCTCTCTCTCCTTTCTCTGTGTTTCTTCTGTAAGGTCACATGCCCTCTGGCAAACAGGAAAAAAGAGGAGAAAAGATCATTAGAATTAGGGTGAGTTGTTGTTTCTAATGTCCTTTTTTATTTATATATTTTTTATTATTATTCATACATTAAATCACTCTATATCACTTACATTGTGAAGAGACGTTACCCAGCATGATACACACCTCAGTCCAGCCCAGTTGAGACCACCATCCGCATCCTTGCCAACAGATAATAAACCTTATCTGTGTCCCACAAGTGCTTATCTCTCCATTTTCCCCCAAATTTCCTACGCTCTTCTCTTCCCCTCTCACCCTCTCTTTCCACTTTGTCTCTAGTGTCCATTACAATTTTTAATACTTTTATGTTCTCTCCCATAGTGTGTGGACAGCTGGTGTATGTTAAGTGGAGACATACAATGTTTCTCTTTCATAGCCTGACTTGCTTCACTCAGCAACAAACCTTCCATATTCATCCACTTTCTATCTCAGGGTCTTGTAGTTTTTTATGGCTGAATAGTATTCCATGGAGTGTATGTGCCACAATTTTTCAATCCATTCATCTGTTTGTGGACATTTGGATTTTTACACAAGGCTCAAGATTGTCCTGCCCACAGTTGTGTGTAGTTTCTCTACTCAGAAGGGAAGAGTCTCTTAGAACAGCAGTCGAGTCCGACCTCCTCCTGATGCCCGTTGGTGCCTGTACTTTAATAACAGACCCTGCAATGGCGTGGGAGGGGTGAGGGGACAGGCTTATTTATTCACTTCTTTTTATTTTTGACTTGTTTTTAAATTTGCTATAGAGCACACATGCTTACCAGAGAGAGAGAGAGAGAGAGAGAGAGAGAATGTGAGAGAGGGAGAGAGGGTGAGAGAGAGAGATACCACTGCCTAGGAAGATAGCCAGGCCAGTCTCCTGTCCACTGTTCTCTTGGGATTCTGGGCATGCATATAGAGGGTCTCCCTGGGTTCTTAAAGCTGCAGGCTCTGGGACTCAAAGCATGCAGCTGGCCATGTGGGATCCAGCTGCCTCAACCACTATGCCACCAGGCTAGCCACGATCAGATGATCAGATTTTGACAGCTAGAGGTGTGACTGGGCTTCTCCAGCTTCCTGACCGTGCAAGGGGAGGAAGCCTTTGAATCACTTTTTCAAAATTCTCTTTCGTCTCTTCCATACAGGATCAGTCTTGAGTTTGGTTTGTTTATTTATTTGCTTTTTCCTTGCAGTTGTACTTGTTGCTGGCTAAAGTCCGGCAGCTGAGTCTGGGAATTATTGAGAGACTAAGCAAAGAGGGAGAAGCAGAGGGATAATTGGTCATGCTTGATGACTGGGAGTGGCAGAGCTGGCAGCCCATGGGCAACTCCCAGGACCGCCATTCCCTGCGCTTGGTATACGTTGGACTTCTCGTTTTCCATTGTTATCTGTAACGCGGATTTAGCTGGTCCCTATTACTCTCTCGCTCATGACTTCCCAGAACTGTTCTGTGTACCTTCCCTTTCAGTGACATTTATGCCCCTGTTTTTGTTTTAATGGTGACACTGAATCTGTTCACTGAGACTTGAGACATACATTGATAGATTAAGGGAAGCTGCAATTTATTTTCTTTAAGTTATATTGCTTAACAAAACAATCTCAGGGTCAGCAGGTGGCATGGTGATTAAGGTGCTGGACATTCCCACATAGCCAACCATGGTTTGAGTCCCGGAACTGGTGGCTTGTTTTCTTACTTTCCCTCTCTCTGTGTGTCTCTCTCTGGTCAAATTAAAATAAATGAGTGAATAAATAAAGTTAAATAATCTTTAAAAAACAATAATCTTGACATCTGTGAGTAACTATTATGGAAAAAGATAATATTATTATAATTTTCCCAGCTTAACCTGTTACATGGTATCCCTTGAACAAACATTTCCACCTCTTAAGAATTCTCACCCGGGACCCTGGTCTCTTTTGTATTTTTATGACCACTGTCTAGGACAAGTGGCTTACGTTCCTTTTCTAAGCAAACAGGTTTATTTAGGACCATAATTGTTACAGTGGTTACAAATCGCATCCGTTACTGAAGCTACAACCACCAGGTAACCCTTAAAGTATAAGAGAAAGAAAGCACAACACAATAAGACGCAGGGCTACCTGTTGTTCCGTGTTCCTGTTACACCCTGAGAGAAGCAAGCAGGGACCTGAAGTTGGACCCCCCCTGCCCCCCCCACAAACACACGGGAATGGTCAGGCTGCAGGCCCCCCTCGCATTCCTCCGTCCTTCCGGGGTTTTGGGCGTGCCTGAGCAGTGTCTGGTGTGCTCCTCAAGTCTCCAGGTCCAGGACTCGAACTGTGCGGATGGTCGCGTGCAAGCCAGTCACTTCAACCACCACACCATAAGCTGGCTGGTGGGAAGTGGAGTTGAAGAACACATTTGACGCAGGAGGGAAAGAAGTGGAAATGTGCAATATTAATACAAGACGCCAAGTGCACGATGAATGGGACGCTGGAGGAGCCCTCAAAGAAGCTGGGGCCACGCAGCAGCAGGAGGCAAGAAAACACCCACTGTGAGAGGACGGCTGGAACCGCGTATCTGTAAGCGCTTCGAAGTGAATAGGGACAACGTATTTACCCATTTTGTTCATTGGGAAATATCATTGTTAACTGTCTTTTTTTGTTTGTTTGTTTGTTTTAAGAGGTCTTTACCTTAGGGAGTCTGCACTTGCCAGAGAGACAGACAGACACAGTGAGAAGGAAAGTGAGAAATCTGGCTCCCCATCCCGCCCAGGGGAAGGCCACACTGCAATCAATCCCTTCTCCATCCCTCCCTGGATCTTGGGCACCCATGCACACACCTGGCATGTTCCAAGCCACCAGGTCCAGGGCTCGAACTGCGGTGACCATGTGGGAGTCCAGCGACGTAACTGCTATCCCTTGTTAACTGCTTTAACATCTGTTTGGCTCCAATTCAGCAGCTACTGTGAATCTTCTTGCTTGATTTTAGCCTAACTCCTGGGTAGTGAGCATGTCAGCCCCTGTCCCTGCTGTCATGATAATGACCTGGAAAGGCGACAGTGACACCTTCAGACCCATCATGTGCTCCTTCCTTCCTTCACACAGAATGAGATACTTTTGTATCAGGTACTTAGGAGTTGTATGGCTGTATACTTTCCAATTCCCTTACTCTGAGTGCGTTGTGATTCGAGGTAGTGTCAGAGCAGACCTTCCATATGGAAGACGGATACATCAGTCAAGACATGCGAGAACAAACTGCATTTTGGTATTCTGATTAACTTACCTAATTTTTACACACTCTTATACCTGTCCTGTCTCCGCACTCCACTTCTGTAGAAAAACAGATATGAGGGAACTTCATAAAGTTCATGGAAATAACATGCTATGAAAAAAAACAAAAACAAAAACAAATAACTATCATCCCACAGAATTCCCCCAGGCCCTCTTCCAAACACCACTGCAGAAGTCACACTCTGATTCTTCCCACTCCCAGCTGCAGGAAAACCTTCCTGATGTTTATCACCATAGATTAGCATCTACTTATGCTATCTAGACATGGAATTCGAAGATACGAACTGCTTTCAGAACAGTAGTCGCCTTTCAGGTATAAGGAACTGGGCTTTTTCAATGAGCAAAATACGAATTTCAGCTCTATGTCTCCTAAGGTCAAAAGTATTTTAAGTAAATATGGTAATGAAACCTTTGTAGCGTGCGTACGCCAATACATCTTAATAAGACTCTCATATTATGTTCTCTATTATTCTAGCTGAATAATACACTATTTTATATTTGAAAAATGTTATGACACACAGAAAAATAATAATCATAGCATCTATAGACATACTCCGGTGTGCGTATCTTCAAGTGGCCTTCCTCTTAGTATTTCCCACCGCTTGCCTCTGGTAGCTGAGTACGAAGCGTTCAGGGTCAAACGCTGAGAGGCCTTTGCCCTCCACACATTTAGCCTTCAAATGGCGGCTAAAGATGAGACACATTTTTTTCAGTTTTCTATTTTATATCATAATTTACTTGATATATAGTTCTTTAGAGATTTCACTGACTTTAAGCAATTGTTCTTTAACAGCAAGAGTGTGAATAAAATATTCATTGCACCAGGCTATTCATTTTTCTGAAGCAGGAGTCCATTAATACAGTCAGAGCTCGTCCCTGTCATATTATGCTCCAATGACCTGAGTGTTGCTAAAAAGGCAGTGAAAACCTTTAAAAGTGAAAGAGAAAGGAACTTCTACAATTCTGTTAATGGAATGTTTTGGAGAGCCTTTTCCTGAGTGATTCTTGTTTGAATAGAAAATTTTACATATATATATATATTTATGATGTGTATGTGTATGTATATAAACACTCATGTGTGTTTAATATACATAAAATATACAAACACAGGTAAATGCATATGATATATACATATATGAGACATATATACATACACTATATATGCACATATATACATATAAAACTATGTATTCCAAGATTGTTTCCGTTCCTAAATCACTTACCTATTTGAGTAAAGTGAGCATCTGAGTTTAAGTTTCTAATTTTGTGCCCTGTTTAATAAAAATTAAGAAAGGGTCTTTGTTGACTCAGAAGATTAATGACGAGTTTTAGTTAGGTGTTTTCACAATTACAGTGAAGTTCTTTCGAGAACACATTTAATTAGAAATGGGATCACCTACTGGATTCCTAAAACCTGCATCCCCAGTTCGTGTGCCGTCATGCGCCACAGTGACCACCGTCCTCACAGGCCCTTCCCCGCCGCCCGCCACGTTGGTCTCTTCCTCGTGAAGCAGGCTGAGTGCGACCCGCCATTAGGTGGAAGCCTCAGAAGGGGCAAGGAGGGAAAATGAGGGACTCTCTCATGTCGTTTTCTTCTACTATTACATTTTTATTTCTTATAAACCTTATAGATACAATGAACACATGACTAAAAAGGCTGAATAACATTAATCAGCTTATTATATTAGCTTGCAATTAAATAGTTTAAACAAAATATTAATGTGAACATCCATTTGCAAAGATACTACATGGCATTCCAGTGATTAGATTCTACTTTTGAATTCATGATCATGTCTCTCCTGTGAGTGCAGACAGCAAACCAGACTACGGAAGAACAGTGGAATACAGGTGAGGGTTTTGAAGTCTGGGGTCTGAGTACTTGGGTTTCAATTTCGATCCAGCTTTCTGCTGAACTGCTGATCCGACTGTTCACAGGTGTTTCCTCTTGGCAGGCAGAAAGGTCCACTCCTGCAGGGCTGAGGAGCTTCCAGGAGATCCTCCAGGTCTTGTAGCCCTGAGGTCTGGCTCCTGGGGCTATCTGTGGGTCTTGAATCCCACCCAACCCTCAGTGCAGCCTGACCTATGCAGTCCCTACTCGTTCCGCCTCTGAAAACTTTCTTGCACACGTAAACAGAAGCCCGGACAGTGGCCTCTGACCTTAGATGGTAGTGCATTGTGCTGAGATGGCCTCCGTGTTCCCGCACTTCAGTCCTTATAAATAAACCAGAGCCCAGTTGAGGAATGTGTTGCTTTAACAAACAGTGGAGTCACAGCAGCCCTGCTGCAGTGGTTCAACAGGGTCCACTGTTCAAACCTCGCTCCAGACACACACCACGAACCACCAATCCAGCTGTTGCTCTACCTCACTGCTGTTCTGCCAGGTGGCCTCTGCTTTCCGACCCACGATTCTGATTCCTCCACGAGGCAGCTCAGAGTTCCTCAGAGTCAGTCTGGGAGCTGCCCGATTGCTAATTGCGCTTCGCTCAATTAAACTCTGCTGAATTGGATTTGTCTGAAGCGGTTTCCTTTAACAGTAGGCAGCTTTGTAAGAGGAAATGGAGTCTCATCCACCTACAGGTTAGATTAACTTTTCAATATTTCCTGAGTGAGTAAAAGAATTGAGTTATCACACCAGGCACATGTGCATGTGTGCCCAAGATCCCGAGAGGAGAATGGAGGAGACGGGATTGTGGTGTGGCCATCCCTCCGGAGGGTGATTTCTTACTTTTTGTCTCTGTTTCTCTCTCTCTTTCTGGCGAACACACGCACGCTATAGCAATAAATAAATAAATAAACTAAAACAAACAAACAAAAAAGAATTGAGTTATGTAATTGTCATAACTTCACCCTTCTACGAATTGAGTTTCAATGTAACATTATAAACTGTTTTTACCAGACCACTGTGCAGACTCGGTTTATCTTGTGGGGAGGGTGAGAACCCAGAGCCTGAGCTCATTTTATTGTTTCAATTACCTAAGACTCTAGAGCCTATTTCTTTTCTTTTCTTTTTTTTCTTGATGAAGATTATAATTAAGAGTTGGGTGCAGCAGGTGATGTAGTGGTTAAATCAATGGACTCCCACATGGCAAACCACAGTTCAAGTCCCGGATCTGGTGGCTTGAAATCACAGTAGGCAGGTGTTGTGTTCACAGCCAGGATCCCAAAGGGAGAATGGCGGAGAAGGGATTGGGGTATGGCCAAACCCTGGTGGCGCTTTCTCACCTTCCCTCTCACTCTCTCTCTCTATCGTTCTAGTGAGCGTGCACCCTATCACAAACATCTTTTAAAAATGATTATATTTAAGACTAAACAAAGAAAGCATCTGTTTACTTCTCAGAGACCAGTATAGCTACACAATTCACTGGAAAGAAATTGCTCTATCATTACTCAAAATCGTAGTTTTTTGGTAGGTATTTCTCTACATCACTCATCCTTTTTGCCCTGTTTTACCCCGTGATTGATGAAGTAATCCATGAATGATTCATAAAGTGGAATATAATTGCACTTACATAAAAATGCGTATTTTGAAATGAGGATAGCATTAGAGAAAGCAAGCTTTATAAAAAGACTAACTAGCATTAACTAAAAATACAAGAGTAATGCAGAATGAAAACGGTCATCAAATTCACTCCTCTTGCCATCTAAGTGCCAGAAGGCAAATTAAATGAAAGGTAAATCATCAAAGATATAGTGCTCTATTTTCCATAATCACTTAGGCATTTAGATGCTTATAGTAAGTTAATAATCTTTTAACTGCTTTTGTCCTATCAGTAATGATGAGCTACAAAAATATAGCATGAAGAAATACGAAGTGGTTTGATCTAAATGTTCAATTACAAAAGAAAATTTGGGTTTCGATTATGAAAGCACTCAGATTTCTTTTATCTTTTTATGCCTTATATAAATGGATAATTTTTTAAGAATGATTTTTTTATTTTTATCCATTATTAATTTTTAATTTGCTATAGGGCATATGTGATCACTAGAGAGAAAGAGAAAGAGAGAAAGTGAGAAACTTAGCTGCCTGGTCCAGGACTCAAACTGAAGTCAGCCATGTGGGAGTCCAGTACCTTAACCAACATACCACCTGCTGGCCCAAATTTATTTAAAATATTTTAGAAGGTGTAAGACATTACAGTGTTGGGAATCAGCAGTTAGCGTAATGGCTATGTCGCTGGACTCCCATGTAGTTAACTGCGGTTCGCGTCCCGGACCCGGTGTTTTAAAACTCACACTGGGCATGTGTGCATGCATGCCCAGGATCCCGAGAGGAGAATGGAGGAGAAGGGATTGTGGCATGACCATCCCCCCTGGGGGGTGATTTCTCACTTTCTGTCTCTATGTCTCTCTCTGTCTGTCTGGTGAGCGCACGTGCCCTATAGCGAAAATCTCTCCAAAAAAAAAAAAAAAGGCATTACAGTGTTAAAATTCAATTTACTATGTAATGTTATATTTAAATATTTGACAGTTTTTAAAGAATAAATACAGAAAAGGCCAAGAAAAAATATAAAGCATATGATTTTGCTCTAAGAATGTTCTAGAAATAAATTCTGATCTGTCTCTTTCTAGAATAACCTTATTTTCTACATTAATTTCTGTTCTTTAACTGTATGACTCTTTCTGCTTCTGTACTTAGATTGTATTTTTGCTAAGTTCTAGACTGAGCCGCTTGGTCAATGATTTCATCCTTTCTTCTTTCTCACACGGGAAGGTTATTCTTTTCTCTCTATGCACAACTTTGCTTCACACAAGCTGTGCTCTTTCCCAAAAAAAAACTAAGGATTGAGGAATAGGTGGAATTATTTTTCCAGCACTTTACTCCTGCTTTCTGACTTGCACTGCAGACAAATCATGTGATCATTATGGCAAAGATTTTGTTTTTTAATTGGTTGAGATTTACTTTATTGCCCATTACGGTGTAATCGTCAACAACATTGTAAGTATATGTGTGTATATGCACCTTCGTATAGTACCTCCCTGGACTTTCCCCTAAAAATACCTTTCACGCAAATTTCAGATATTTCTTCTAATTTTCCTTTTATTTGCTTGATGTATCAGTTACTGAGAAAAATGGCTGGTTGCCTCCGTCACTATGGTGGGGTTACATTCCGTATCTTGTTCCCTTGGGTCTTTAATGTTCATTCTTTTGTCAGGTGGTCCATACATTTAACCAAAATTTAAAGTCTGTGTTTAGACTGGAAGGTGGTTTCTCTGCATATTTTGAGATGACTCCAACTCTAATGTGACCTGATTTTCTAAAAATGCATTCCCCCTCAACCAAAGAGCCAAACTAATTTTTTAAAAGAATTATTTTATTTAACTTTAATTATTTATTTATTTTGATTTGACCAGAGAGGAACAGAGTGAGAAAGAGAGAGGGAAGTGAATAAACAATCTACCAGTTCCGGGACTCGAACCACAGTTGGCCAATGGGAGTCCAGCGCCCTCAATCACCATGCCATCTGCCAGCCCAAAACTAATTTTTTGTGAGCTTTCAAGGTCTCAGGAGACTTGCCTTGCTAGATGTCCTTGACTACGCTGCACAGAGAAGTAAGCTTTTCTTTCAGTAACTGTTTTTAAAAGAAAACTGCCTGGGAACCAGCAATCAGTGTAATGGATATGTTGCTGAACTCTGACCCCGGTTCGAGTCCTGGACCCGGTGGCTTAAACTCACCCCAGGTGCGTGTGCATGCATGCCCAAGATCCTGAGAGGAGAATGGAGAAGCGATTGAAGCATGTCCATACCCCCTGGGGGGTGATTTCTCACTTTCTGTCTCCCTCTGTCTTTCTGGTGAGTGCACGTGCCCTATACCAAAAACTTCTTCCCCCCACAAAAAGAAAAGAAAAGAAAAAAGAAAAGAAAAGAAAAGAAAAGAAAACTGTATTATGCATATGCATTTTTCAAATAAATTCACTTTTCAAATGCTATCCTTGGGAGGCTACAAGTTAGGGGCACATTACAATCATCCACGGAAAACAGCAGCCTCTCTTCCATCACTCAGTTTATGGTGAGAAGTTGCAGGGCTCCTCCAGAGGGACCCGCTGCCCTTGCTCTGGTAATACCCTTGAGCGTCTTGGCCACTTGTGCGTCTCTCACTTCTCTAAGACAAAATCTCACAGTGATTTCATTAAAACTTAGCACTAAGACAATTCCTGCATCCCCTGGTGGTTTTTCATCTTGTGGAAGTGATTATAGTAACTTTGACTATTTTTCCTGCTAGGAGGTCCATTCTGAAATTTAACTGTTAATAAATATATCAATATGGACCAGCAGTTGGTGTAATGGCTATGTTGCTGGACTCCCATGTAGGCGACTGCAGTTCGAGTCCCAGACCCGGTGGCTTAAACTGTGTGTTCGTGCATGCCCAAGATCCCGAGAGGAGAATGGAGAAAGGATTACGGAGTGGCCATCCCCCCTGAGGGGTGATTTCTTGCTTTCTGTCTCTCTGTCTCTCTCTTTGTCTTTCTGGTGAGAGCACATGCCCTATAGCTAAAACCTCTCCCCCAAAAAAGAATAATTAAAAAAATATATATCAATACATGTCATGTGAACTGCTTATTTTTAATTTTTTTTTTTTGGAGAGATTTTTTGCTATAGGGCGCATGCGCTCACCAGACAGAGAGAGACAGAGAGATAGAAAATGAGAAATCACCCCCTAGGGGAGATGGCCACACCGCAATCCCTTCTCCTCCGTTCTCCTGTCGGGATCTTGGGCACGCACGCACACGCACCCGGCGTGAGTTTTAAGCCACCAGGTCCGGGACGCAAACCGTGGTCAACTACATGGGAGTCCAGTGACATAGCCATTACGCTAACTGCTGGTTCCAATATTTTTTCTAGTTTTTCAAAATTTTTCCTGGATTTTTTTTTTCCTAATCCTAATAATTTTTAAATTATAATTTTATCCTACGCATTTAATTTAATCTTTTTCCACTTAATAGCCAATTGGTGCAAGACTACAAGATGAAATTAAAAATGTGCGCCATGAGAAAATTATGTTATCATTGACCGAGGCAAATTCAGTGGTGAATCAGGAAATGTTTTAGAAAATCTCTTACTCAATATACGGCCTCTCATTCTCTACAGAAATTGTGTGTTGCATTGCTTTTTAAGGTTCACATCGCTTTTATATCCATTTATGTTGCATGAGAATAGATCACATTATTAAATAATCATTTCAATGCATTTTGGTGCTCTTTTAAAAGTTTTTCATTAATCCTCAGAAACTAGTAAAGAAAATTTCATTGTTTTAAATACATATATACATATATATGTATAAATTGTTTAAAGTATATATGTATAAATGGTTTTAAATATATATATATAGAGAGACGTATATATATGTATATGTGTGTGTGTGTGTGTGTGTATATATATATATATATATAGGCATTCACAATGAATTACCTCCACCAAGCAAAAGATTATTTTCCCATGAGAGAGACAGAGGCATCCCCAGCAAGGTCTTTTGCTCTCACCCAGGAGGCGAATTTTGTCTCTTCCTTTTATTCTCTGTTCAGTTCTAGTTTCCAAAGTATGTCATTGATCAGAAATGACTGATGACAGTTTTTCGTAGTCACAATATTAATAAATATATATATATACACACACGTATATATACACATATATTATATATATACACATACACACATATGTATACACACACACACACACACACATATATGTATATGCTAACACATTCATTTTCACTCTCCTTTGCATTTAGAAACAAGTACGGAATCAGTTCACTGTCCCAGTGTGTTGGCATTCTGATCTGTCCCAACTCGGTAATTCATTTTCCTAGTCCTCATTTTATACTCATTTCCTTTCTACTTTTGTCTGTGACCTCCGCTCAAATCCAATAAGAGTGATCATTTGTTATACTGAAACATTTAATTTGAAACAATAGATGAAAATATCTGAAAATGCATGTCAATTTACAATGTTGACATTTTTGGAATGTTAATTTGAATCTGATTTTGATATTCTTGGACACTTGTTTCATTTCCTTCCAAATTTCTTATACAAATTATTAGGCATTTTATCTGAACAACTTTTGCAATTAAACTTGGTACTCTTAGAGATTTCATTAGTTCCAATCATAGCTAATTTATTTAAATTCCCAAGAAACTTTTCTAATAGACTTGAAACTATCATATTATGCTTGGTTAATTACTTTTTAGTAAAAATGAGCAACTAGGGGCCAACACAGTAGTTTAACAAATGAATGCATTTGTCACCCAGATGTCCTGTTCTTCAGGAGAAAGTGTTTTGTGTCTTGGCAGTGCTGGTCAGTCTCCTAATTGGCTTATTTTTAAAGAATCAGGTCACAGTGAGGAACTGCTATTATTATGAATGTTCTTTGGGCAACACAGCAGGGAGCCCAGTGACTCATCCACATTAGCAAAGCGCAAGTAAGGTCATATTTAAATATAGTTACTAAAGTTTGCAGGGAGAGGAGCAGTCCAGTTTAGTAGGGAAATATGTAGGTAATCGGGACTCTCCTGAGGGCTCCATGCATCTCAAAGGCAACGTGGGTGAGTTTGGCCTAAGAGGTACAGCCCTAGTCAAAGGGGATGATTCTCCCCTTCTGCTCCCATCAGAAGGGGAGAATCTGCCAAGGAGCGGAGCGTATTTCCCCAGTCTCCTTGACCTGAGGAGCCACCTTTTTACAATGCTGTACCTAGGCTCTCCTAAGTCTGAAACAATGCAGCCTTGTGTCTTGATATACAACTTGAAAAGAAGTAAGTGGCCCTAAGGGCACCTGGATTAAAAAAAAAAAATGGTCCTGTGAGAGTTAAGTGAAAGAATATTAGTGTTAAATGATGCACACATTAAAATTCCAGAGTTTATCTGAGTAGATAAGGATCCATGAATCTGCTGGGCCAGAATACAGGCCATTCACTGAAGGAACTGAAGGGCCTGAGAGTACTTTCATGAGGTGTCCCAGAAGCAAGGCAGTGAAAACATTTGAGTAAAACAGAACACCAGCTTTGAAGTCCCGGGTTGGCGGTTAGTTGCCAGCTTCTGAGTGGTGAAGCTGGTTTTGTTTCCTGAGAGTTGGATTTTGGTTTACTCACTCGGGGTCCCACAGTGCTGGAGCCACATCAGCCTGGAGGCCTCCAATTACTTTTTTTTACTTGTTTGTTAAATAGAAATGCCATGTCTTCAATAAATTTCTAATCCCCTTGTTCATCACCTATCATAACGCACAAAATGCAGTGGACTAATGTTACTGTGCATCCCTTAAAGATTTAGTAAATGACATCAAAGTGATAAAGACTGTCTAATGCTCATATTATCTGGCAAATTAGTTACTATAGACATTCCTATTCTTTTCCATGAGTATTGTTTCCACAGGACCTATGGCCTAGGTACCATTTTAATGACAGTAGAAGATTAAACATTAGAATTAAGGTGAAAACTTCAATTTGAAGAAAACTCATCTCCACAATCACATTTGTACATAATTTGTATTGTTTAATATTCATTAAGTCCACAATTACTTGTTGAGTATGCTTTCTATTTCTGGTACTGTGTCAACCATACACAACAGTAATTGTGAACTTAATGAATAAGTATGAGCATTCTGTCTTAATTAATTCCGACATTTAACCTTTTGTTGCTGTTGAAAGCTGAAGTCCTATAAAAACAATGCAGCAAAGTTATCTTCACTTTTTCCTCTCATAGAGCTTCGTTCTAAGAGTATTGTTACTATTGTGTAGTTTATGAATCTATTTTAAATGTATTTGTGGTTGAAATGCCTTCACTTTCATTACATTTTTAAACTCATCTCGGAATTAACTGAAATTCTAATGACCTTCTTAAAAATAGGCAGTTGAGATAGTTAAAAAATGCTAGGTTGTTGGTACCAGTGCTTTTTTGTATTTAGAGGTAGATAAGAATTACTTGCAATTAGTATTCTTGTTCTAGTTTTGTGAAAATAGATTATATTAATTTACAATTTCGAAAATAGTTTATCTCCTTTTTGATGGAAACTACATATCCCTGGGATGTTTTATTTGTATTTTCTTATTGGAAAGACACTTTTCCTTAAATAATCAATTCATAAATTTGAGACAAAGCATATAATGAATAAGCTAACTGAAAATCATTCTATCAACTCATGAAGGCAGTGTAAGTTTTGTGAGAAATACGCCTCGGGGCCAGCAGGTGGCATCATGGTTAAGGCACTTGGCTCCCACGTGATCAACCACAGTCTGAGTCCCGGACCCAGCAGCTTGAAACTCACACCAGCGCGTGTGCGTGCGTACCCAAGATCCTGAGAGGAGAATGGAGGAGAAGGGATTGCAGCATGGCCATCCTCCTTGGGGGATGATTTCTCACTTTTTGTCTCTCTGTCTCTCTCTGCCTCTTTGGTGAGCATACAAGCCCTATAACAAAATAAAACAAAAAAGCTCTTTAAAAAAAATGAAAGAATGCTTCTATGGGGGTTGGCAGTGGACAGGGTGATGCAATTTCTCTGTGAGGCTGACCACATGGGCCAGTTTGGGACTGACATCCTGGGACCTCCCTTAATGCACAGGCAAAGGTGTCTCCTGACCCAGGGCTGGTGATGCAGGAGACAGACTGTGGCAGAAAGACCTTGCTGGGGATGCCTCTGTCTCTCTCATGGAAGAAAAGCAGTCTTAAAAGTACATCTAAAGGGACCATCAGTTAGCATAATGGCTATGTCGCTGGGCTCCCACATAGGCGACCACGGTTCAAGTCCCGGACCCGGTGTCTTAAAACTCACGCCGGGCGCGTATGCGTGCGTGCCCAGGATCCCGAGAGGAGAATGGAGAAGGGATTGTGGCGTGAGCATCCCCCCTGGGGGGTGATTTCTCGCTTTCTGTCTCTCTGTCTCTGTCTGTCTGTCTGGCGAGTGCACGTGCCCTATAGCGAAAACCTCTCAAAAAAAAAAAAAAAAAGGACATCTAAATTACATTCATAATAATAGCCAAGGATTGGCTATCTCAAAATTACCTGGGGATTTTCTTGCAATATAATTTCTAAATATTTCCCTAGTGTTTAAGATCTATCTTGAATACAACAATCATTAATTTATTTTCAAGAAGGCCCTCAGATTTGGTCATCATTTACTGGCTTGTGGCCAATGGAAGCAGGATGTTATTCTACAGAGAATGTCAATTTAGTCCTAGTTCGAGTCCTAGCTCCTCTTCTGCTTTGCTGTGCTGTCCCTACCAGATAATTAGCATGAGGAATATCACTTGTCTGTTCATAAGATGTGAATGGTACCTGTTTTATCAAAATCCAGTGTGGATTAAATCAGATACCCAGGGGAAAATGTCACACGTAGTAGGTCACCAGTAAATGTTAGTGGCATTTGAGCATCGCCCAAGGTACTCCCCTTCCAATCCACCAGCATGTGGTTATTCTGGCAGGGCCATTATTACTACAAGGAGTTCATTTCAAATAGTCATCTTTTCTTTTTTTTTGTAAACCTGGGTGTTGATTAGTGGAGTTAATTTTTATACCATTGTGAATTTTATTTTTAAAATGACAGACATATTTAATGATGCTTTAACTTTGCACTCCTGTTTATACAGTAAAACTGAATTAGCGACACTGTTTCTTGAAGTCTACACAGTCGAAAAGGGTGATATTTCTTCAAAGAGCTGGCTTTAGTAAGTGACATCCCTCTACTTCTTCCTTTTATGACCTAAGGATAATTGTACTTACAATAAATAATTGAATGAGATGTTCATTGCAGGGTGGTACTGACTACAATCCTGGAAGACACATTCCAGAATGTTATAATATCAAATCTTGAAAACTCAAAAGATAAAAATTCTTAATGTCTGAAATTCATAATGTCTAAAATTCTGAAAGTTACAGTCCATAATACTACAATCTCACATGTTGACACCCTGTAGTCTAAATTGCACAAAACCTCAGTTCCCATTGGGAGGATAAAAGGCACACAATGAAAGAGATCTGTGAACATTTTCTCTCTAAAAGACTGTGATACGTTAAATGTCTGAGGGTGCATAATAGTGGAAGATAAAAAGCTTAAAAGCTAAGTATTCTGGTGCTACAAAACACAAAATTGCTTAATTGCAACGACTGAGCAATAACCAGACTTTCAAATAGACGCCATATACTTGGAGACTTGTAGACCGCCAACATCCTCCAAATACAAATGCGACCCATGTCTCAGAGATCATAGATGCGGAAATGCAGGTCCAGAACAAAAGGAGCCTCCGTGCCAAAGTACGGCATCGTGTCCAAGTCCTGCCCTGCACAAATAGCACCAGCTGACCTTCCGGAACACCTTTACTCCGGATAAAGAGTTTCATGAGCTGAGGTTCTCCCAGCGTTCTAAAACAGAGCAAACGGTGAAGTCTTCTTGCTTAGGGATGCGAGTGTCTAGAATTGGCTTCTTGCTTTTACCTAAAGTTAACATAGAAATACTAATTAGTGTTTCACTTTGGCACTTTCAAAACTGTTCCCACTTTGTCTTTCTTTTTATTGGTAGTGTATAATTTGTGCCATTGTTGGATATGAAGCTTCTAGAATTATCCACTTGCTGAGTATTAAGACTAGAAAAAAATGAAGTTCTTTATAAAATGCTTATTTGTATAGTTGTGTGCCTTGGAGGGAAAAAAAAAATGGGTTTCAATTGAATTCTATGGCCATAGTCTCCGATTTGGAATTAGATGTGATCAAGGCTCCCTAAAGTGAGCGTCCAGGTGTACCAACGCCTTGTTGGGTCCTTAAGCCAATGCATGTGGCAAAGAATTTAGACGCATGGATCGGCCCTATGCTACACCAGTCATGTCCGTATCTATTGTCTGCATTGGCATTCCTTCCAGCTGATGAAATTCCAGAAATTTTTAGTAAGTTAAAGCCACATTTGCCTGAAGAAGTCAGTGAAGCTACTGACTGACTCGGAAAGAATGTATATGTTACGATATTAAATTAGTTACATCGGCCCAGCCACTCTCACCTAGACAACACTACCGCATGAGAGTGGCTCCAGACAGACAGGGCCCGGCTTCAACTCCCAAGTCAAGCAGAGTGGTCATAGCTTATTGGAAGGCTGGGGGAAGGATCTCATGAGTAAGGCCACATTATGGGCCTCTTTCTCTTTTTCTCATGCATGAAATAAAATTTTTAAAAATACAAATATAAAGCCTTATAGTTATTCGGTCAACAGTATTGTTTCCACAGAGTCTGTGGTCTGTATATGAGTGCGTGTGGAATGGCTTTGCAAGACAAAGCAGAAGTAGAGCACAGGAGGTGGGAAGTTTGATGGGGAATGCTCGCACTGGCTTGTATCGAATAACAGGGAAGTTTCAAGAAGAGCTTCGCCATTCAGAACAGGAATGTGAATGTATTCTCTGAGGAGCGCCATCTTCTGTAGTTCTTGAAAGCAGTTATTCATCACAATATAAAGCTTCAAAATAAAGTTAATGTTCATCAAAGTTGTCCTGTTCTTATGGACCGTCTCAGTGTAATTGTCCATAATCTATCCCTGTAACACATTTTTGTATACATCAGATTTTCTTTTTCGGTTGTTTTTTCTCCTCTCCTTTTTAAAATTTTCCCCACTCATTTAAATTGTCAGCCCAATTTTTTGCAATTCACTCTGCTGTATATTTTATTCACATCATTTCCAAAAGTGAAGGTATAAACTGTGTGAAGACATTTAGAGAGTTCTAATGTGCTTTATGCATGTTTAACAAAATTTAACCCTGCAAAGTTCATTCTACAATGTTGCCCGTGTGTAAGCATTGTGCAAGTGCGTAAAACATCAACACCTCCTTCATAAGTAAAATAAATGAAACTTTTGTACATCTGCATTTATGAGCGAGAAAATTTCTCAAGCTCATGACCCATCATGATTTTTGATTGATCTCAACCACAAACTTAGGTTATCGATCATGGTGTCTGAGATGACCACAGTTATAAACCTGGGGTCACAGAATTCCCAAGGATAGCAACAGGGGTTTGTACATTTTGCTTTTTGACCTACTTCTTTATGAATATGATTTGACTGTTCATAACTGTCATACCCAGGGGACTGCCATTAGTGTATCTCAGGCTTCACGTTGGCAAAAATCTGTCATCATTACCTGCCGAATTTGTGTGAAGTTGCCTTTGGAGTGTTCTGATGTGTTTTTATAAGATTCTCAAACAAATTCCCTTTTAAATGTAAATATGTATGTGTGTGTGTGCGCGCGCGTTATATATGTGCATGTGTGAATTCATGTATACTTTTTTGGTGTGTGTGTGTGTGTGTGTTTGTGGTTTGTATATATATAATATATAATACACACATATATATATATAATTTTTCTAGCCAAAAAAAAAATATATATAGACAGACAGAGAGAGAAGCAGAGGAGAAAACCCAGTGGGTAAAGTTATGCTACAATCTCTTCTCCATTCTCTCTCCCATCAGGATTTGGGTGCGTGCACACTCACACACACACATGTTTTCAAGCCATTGAGGCCAGGATTCAAATGGTGGTTAGCTTTGTGGGGTCCAGTTCCCTTAACTACTAGACCATGGGGCCAACCCATAAATATCTCTTAAGTAATTTTTAAAGTACAGTTTTCTGAGAATTATGCTGTCTGGGTTCTGTGCGTTGGGATTCTAGCATTCAGGATTACAGTATTGAGGGCCGTTTTCAGGACTAGGCCATTGTGAGTGACATCGCCCATAAATGGACATGCATTTCATTCATGATGGATTGAGCTAATGTGACGATGGGTGGTATAGGCTTTCACGTGGATAAAGGGAGTTGGTTTTGGCTGCTGGAGTTTGGTAATAGAACAAATACTATTTTGATGCATTCCTTCCGTTGTTTTTCTGACCTCTTTCATCCCGCGTTGTTGGTGATTACAACATACACCTTTGTGGCTTCTTGTATTTCTATTTGCAAGCAATGCCTTTTCCCAACCTTTCACTCTCAGTCCTAGTGTCTTGGAAGTGGCACACTGAGGGCTCCTGTTTTGTTGACCTGTTCATCCAGTCTCTCTCTTCGGATTGGAGAGTTTAGCCACTTACTGTCGATGATATTGTTGATGGCATGGTTGTGATCTAAAGCATTTTTATCTAAAAGCTTTTAGGACCACCAATAACTGGCTGCAGAGATTACCTCTATGTCGACTTGAGCTGATCTAGCTTCTATTAAACTCTCAATAAACCATATTTTATTCGCATTACTTAAATGACTGCATACTATTGTTAATATATTTTAAATTAGAGTTATTATTGCTAAATGAGAATTATATTGTTAAATGAGAGTTAATTTTGCTTTAGGCAAAATATAGGGTGCGTGTGCTCACCAGAAAAACAGAGAGACAGAGAGAAAGAAAGCAAGAAATCATCCTCCAGGGGGGATGGCCACCCCACAATCCCTTCTCCTCCATTCTCCTCTCGGGATCTTGGGCACGCACGCACACGCACCTGGCATGAGTTTAAGCCACCAGGCCACCGCGAAGGACCCCAAGCCACTGGGTCCAGGACTCGAATCGCAGTCAACTGCATAGGAGTCCAGCGACATAGCCATTATGCCAACTGCTGGTCCCAGTCTGCACATTCTTTATGGCCCAAAGGCTGGCACAGACTGGTCCCTCTGGTATCCATCCCAACCCTTGTTGACTTCAGCTTGTATGAGTTCAATGCTGTGCTAGTGGTTAGAGTTTTAAGAATATTACTATGATTTCTAAGAAGAAAATTCCAACAGGGGGCCAGCAGATGGCATAATGGTTATGTCATTGGACTTCCACATGACTGATTGTAGTTTGAGTCCTGGACCTGGAGGCTTAAAACTCACACCAGGTGTGTGTGTATGAGTGTGTCCAAAATCCCAAGAAGAGAATGGAGAGGGGATTGCAGTGTGTCCATCTGCCCTGGGGGATGATTTCTTGCTTTCTGTCTCTGTCTTTCTGGAGACATCATGTGCCTTATAACATAAATCCCCTCTCTCAGAAAAAGAAAATTACAGCAGACTAAAAAGCAATTTTTTGTACTTACCTATCCCTTAGATAAGAAATAAAAAGTTATTCAACTATTAGAATATTTTCTGTATTATATTAAAATACAGGATTCCGTAAGCTGGCTCAGGCTATGGGATATAATTATGGAGTGAGAACTTTGCATCCCAACTTGGAGACACTGGACTCGATGAAAGCCAGAATCCGTGGCTTGCAAATCCCCAGAATAAAACGGAGAAGGGATTGCAGTGTGGCCATCACTCCTGGGGCCGCTCTCACTTCCTCTTCCCCTCTCTCTCTCTGTGTCCATCTGGCAAGAGCACACACCCTATAGCCAGAACTGAAAGACAAAGCAGAACAAAACAACCCAAAACAAAAAACAGTTGGCTCTTACAAACATCTCGGAAATTTTACATAATATACACTTATTAAAAAAATCCTCAGTGGGACCAGCAGTTGGCGTAATGGCTATTTCGTTGGACTCCCATGTGGTCCACCGTGGTTCGCATCCTGGACCCGGTGCCTTAAAACTCACGCCAGACACATGTGTGTGCGTGCCCAAGATTCCAAGAGGAGAATGGAGGAGAAAGGACTGCGGCATGGCCACCCCCCTGGGGGATGATTTCTCTCTTTCTGTCTCTCTGTCTCTGTCTTTCTGGCGAGCGCACGTGCCCTATAGCAAAAACCTCTTAAAAAAAAATCCTTAGAGTGAGTTAGGCTTGTGATTACTCTAAAGAGAGTGACACCTTGTTAATTCTGGTTTAAAAAGGCCATGTAATATGAGTTCATCTAACTATTTTTAATGCAGAACTTATTTAGGAAAAATGATATTTTTAATTTACATGTACAATGTCAATAAAGACATTAGACTATGAAAAAGATATTTTGAAGGAAAAGGGTTTTGAATAGAGTCATGGGAGCTAGTAAATAGGGAATAAATTCCATTATCTTATATTCATTACTATTCTTTTTTCCTGGGATTCTAAAATATTCACTCAACAAATAATTACAGGATGTCAAGATTTATAAAATGAATGTGTCCTTAAAGAACTCATATCTGGAAAGAGAGTTATTTTTAAAATAGTAATTCAGTGTTCAGAAATCCATGGTGGATACAATTTGTTCCAAATTCTATGCATTAAGGAAGAGGCAGTAAAAGGTTGGCTTGATGCCAGATGAATTATTTTGAAAATCGTTTGTCAAAGCTATTTTTATTATATTCTATTTCAGAACCTCTGCTTCCTAGAATTCCATGTAATCAGTGCAAGTAATCTGAAGCCACCAGCGATTTGGGGATGCACACTCAAGCAATTAGGGCTCTTAAACACAGCGTTCATTTTGGGAACAAATGGAAATAATTACTCTCTAGAAAAATAGAAACACTTTCATCTGTTAAGTTATCTCAAAACTATAATGAAATTAGTGAAGAAAATAACTTGATACAAGGTTAGAGAATATCAATACTTTGCTTTTATTGTATAGAAGGCATTTTGCGTTCAATCACCCCTAATACACAAGATATACTTTCCATAGATAAGGAAAGGAATCTAAAATTCAGAGAAATTAGAGTAATTGATTTACCATCACAGTGAGAGTCTATGTTTCCTGGACAGAATCAGAAATTATAATTGTAAACTTCAGTGTTTGTTCTTTCTTTCTTTCTTTTTTTTTTTTTTTTTGAGAGGTTTTTGCTATAGAGCACGTGTACTCACCAGGCAGAGAGAGAGAGACAGAAAGCGAGAAATCACCCCCCAGGGGGGATGGCCACGCTGCAATCCCTTCTCCTCCATTCTCCTCTTGGGATCTTGGGCACACATGCACACGCGCCCGACGTGAGTTTAAGCCACCGGGTCCGGAACTCGAACCGCGGTCAACTACATGGGAGTCCAGCGACATAGCCATTACGCTAACTGCTGGTCCCCAAGTGTATGCTCTTGATGATACTGTTAACAAATAGACAACACAACGCCTATACTAACCAATATTAAAGTGATGTTCCCATATTTTCACCACAGAAATATATTGACTAGCATGAATATTCAGACCATTGGGTCTAAAGAAGCTTCTAAGTGAATAAAACTTGACTTTCTTCCTAAAATACTTATTTAGGTATTGCTGTTCTCCATATGCATTTTCAAACTTTAAAACTGGAAGAAAAATCAGTCTTTAAATGCAGCAAAAATCAGTGGGCTTCACTCAGTGTCTTGAGTGAAAATAGTTTGGCTGGCTCGTCATTATATATGGAATGCCTCACATTTAGTTTATGCTTAAGAATTTTATTTTAAAAAAACTAGAATAGCAGAATAAATGGCATGATAGAGGAGGAAAGAACACTTCCTGTGAATCAAACACTTTATGTAATATGCATGTGAGCCACATTGGAATTTTCTGAAGCAGGCTTTGTTTCCAGACTTCCCCTCATTCAGAAGATGGAAAAATGGAGTCTGTAAGAGATTCAGCTAACCGCTCCATGAGACAGCGACAGGATGGTTGGCCTGGTGTCAAATGGACTTCCACCTGACTTCAAAGTACATGGTTTAGAACACTTTTTCCCAGCCATCATCATCAAGGTCATGTTCTAAAGTGTCTTTGAGAGTGTGCTGTAGCGTGTGTGCACTCACTGGAGAGACAGAGATGGAGAGGCAGACAGAGAGAAATTGCCCCTCTCCCCACCAGGTGGAGTATGGCCATGCCACAATCCCTTCTTCTCCATTCTCCTCTCAAGACCTTAGGCACACACACACAGATGCACACACACACACACACACGCACACATGGCGTGAGTTTTAAGCCACTGGATTTGGCACTCAAACCTCAGTGGACTCTGGAAGTCCAGCAATGTAACCATTACGCCATCTGCTGGTCCTGAATTTTGACTTTTTAAAGTCTATGAAAGGCTTTGTTGTGGTGATGAAAGCAGCTGGATGCCACATGGCCAACCTTGCAGTTTGATTCCAGAAGCTGGTAGCTTGAGAAATATACCAGGCCCTGAGCATGTGGTCCCCAAATCCTGACAAGATTGAGAGTTAGAGGAGAAGTGATTGAAGCGACCACGCCCCGTGGGGGTGCCTTCTCTCTCTACTTCTCTCTCTGTCTATTTCTGGAGAGCACAAACGCCCTATGGAAAATAACTTGTGCATTACAATTTAATTGGGGGGATAAAATAGCATGATTTTAGAAAAGGATTATTAAGTCAACATACATATGTGAATTATCTCTTTTTCTAAAAATGGTTAAATGGATTTTGTCTTTTCCTTTAGATAATTATAAAAAAGAGCTATAGTAAAGAAAGGAATTAAAGAGCATTTAGAAGGCTCAGCAGAGGTCTTGGCAACATTTATTGCTGTTGTTATTATTATTAGCTTAGTGTCTTAGACAAACACATTACACAAATCTATGAATATGCATAACTGTGTCACATGAGCTAATTACCAAAGGGCTAAAACCAGGATGTTTAAATATATATTTTGCAATGCCTTTCAATGCTATAAATGACAAGATTTCTGATTTCTGGTACAACTGAAGTTGAGTATGAGTTGGGGATATGTGGGCTAATTTCTTACGAAGAAGAAAGTAGAGGAAAAATTACTATTATTAAAGCATCAATTCAGCTCCCTGGCATCTCACTCCTTCAGAAAAATTAGCTGGAAAATTTCTGCTCATTAAACTTCAGAGCCACCATAGCAAATTCTAATGAGTTGCTTATTAAATTAGCAATTTTCCATAACTGGTATGATTCATCAACTTCTCCTTCATTCTCGGTTTTCAGATTTAGAACTAAAAGCCCAAATTGCTTGACATGGCTCTTCAATCAAACTTAGTGTTATTAAGAGGCCGGAGCCACTAAGACCATTTACTACAATCAGATGAAGCTCTGTGTTTCAGGAAACATTGCTCTCCAGCAGCCATCTACAGAGCTTTGGAAATAAATAATAAAGTCGTAGCTGCTAGCAATGCCAGACTACTTACTTACTTACTCCACCTATACTGGTATCCGGTGTATATTAGACTAGATCAGAGCTTCTGTCCTAAGGGATATTTAGTGGAATACATAGGCAGTATCTGGCATGACAAACACAAAAGTAACATGAGGAGAAGGAGAGTGTTGAAGAGGATTCTGCTGATTTTCACAGAGAACCTTTCACATGACATGACACCAGAGCAGAAATTCTAATGCCAGGCAGAGGAGCAAATGCAACGGCCGAAGTCCAAACATGCTTGGGACGTGCAAGACGCGACCAGAGGCCAGTGTGTCCAGAGAGAAGAGACCGAGAGGGGACTGGTAAGAGATGGTGAAAACCAGTAGCCAGAACTGTGTGAGGTGGAGTCCCAAGACCCCAGTTAGGTAGCTGGAACTGAACGCAGAGTGTGATGGGAAGCACGGAGTGTTCTGGTCGGAGAGGGGCGTGGCCTGGGTTACCTCCAGAGGACAACACCGAGTTATCTTAGCGTGTGCTGTTGGAGACAGGTTGTGAGGGTGCTGCATCGTCTGGGAACAATGACAGATGCGTGCTCTAGGAGGGTGGTGGTGAGGTGAGAATGACTCGTGTTGACATACTGAGGATACGTGTGTGTAGACATGGACGTACATATGTATAGAATCAAGCTGGCCGAATTTACCTGCATGAGGATGTGTAAGGTGGCATTTGATAGTTGTCGGTGACTCCAAGGTGTTTGACTTTTGCAGCTGGGTCCATGACAGGAGGTATTTCCCCATCGGCAGCTCATGAAGTCTACGCACTGTAGTCCAGAGGTCGGTTAGCAGGGCTGGGCTGGGTCACTTCGAAGGGTGTGTGATGGAAAGTGGAGTCCATGAGAGTTCTAGCATTAACTACCAGGAAGAAGACGTGTGTGTGTATATGTATGTGTACACATGTATGTGTGTATGTCTATATATACATACATATATATATATATATCAGTAGGTACACACATTTACTGTAATATGTGTATTGACTTTATATACATGTGAACAAATAGACCTCCTTCACTCATATTTGCCTCTAGCTATTTCTTGTTTATGTCATACTCTTCATGGCTGTAGCCCTTAAAATCTCTTTTACTTATTGTCTCTACATTTGCTAAGTTCATTTTCTCTTAAGACTCTCTAATTATGCTCCTGCCCACTCAACCAAACAATTTTTGACAAGGATTCTTATTATATATTAATATATTGTGTAAACTCTCTATAAACATATATGTATAATATATATAAAATAAATATATACTATACATTATATACACATACTGTATATATACCTCTACACGTGCACACATACACACACACCCCTATATATATAAAATATCACTAAAGGAAAGACACGCAAAAAAAATAAATAAAGCGGACATCAATGTGGGAAGAAAACCAGGAGAGAATATTTTCCACATGGAAAACAAATGAAAGCATGTCAACAAACGTAAGTGGTCCGTGGTGCCGTCACTTCTAGGACAGAGCGTCTTAGGAGGACCGGAAAGTTATCACCGGATGGGACGGTCTGAACGTGATTGGAGACCTGGTCAGGAGCTGTGGGGTCGAGCAGGGAAGTCAAGAGCGTGATGACGGAGTCTTAAGAGAAAATGAGACTAGAGGAATGGTGATGCTAAGTACAAGAATATTATTTAAACTCATTGTTTTATTTAACTTTTATTTATTTATTTATTTATTTATTTAATCTAATTTGACAAGAGAGGGACAGATTGAGAGAGAGAGAAAGGGAAATTGAGAAAGCAAGCTGCCAGGTCCAGGACTCGAACCACCGTGCCTCCTGCAGACCCTAGTAAAAGAACATGTAAGGACTGTAGCCATAAAAAGGACACACGCTGGACATTGCTAGGGGCAAATATGGGTCAAGGGAGGTCTATGTGCTTTAAAATTAGAACTATTTCCACATACTTTCATGTTGACGAGAATCATCAAGTAAATTGGAAAGCTCAGGTAATGAGAGAGAGGCGCTGAGAGGCTGTGCTGGTGAGTGCGGAGGGCTGCAGTGCAGGGGAGAGGGCTCTCCCTCAGCAGGGGGACACAGGTCACCCTGTCCAGCCAGGAGGCCCAGTGTGTGGTCCCTGGGTGGCAGGTCAGGGTCAAGGGTGCTGAGAGAAAGACGCTCTCTAGGATGGCAGACATTGGAGTGAGCTTTGAGATCTTCAACCATGAAAAGGGGGAGGGGGTCACTGAAGAACAAAGAGAAAGTCTGAATCACTTTCCTGGAAAAGTAGGGACTTCATCTGAAAAATGCATTATTGTTAGGTAGCCATGTGGCCCTACAGGCCTGTGGGATTTGTGGTACTACATTAAAAGTGATAAAACTCTCTCACTGGTTGTTTCCCGTTCTCTGCACTCCTGCTTATGAAGAGGTTCTGAGAAGAGAATTCATTGAAGCAGTTTGACACTTTTTTTCAGATAAGTACAGAAATCAAATATTTGAGAAAAGAGGTTTTTGTTTGTTTTTGGTGCAATCGTTTGTTTTTGTTCCTACTTTTGTTTTCACTGGTAATAGAGTATATATCCGGGGTTACAGAGTGCCTGGAGTCATTTTCAGGCTGAGAGGTCCAGAATGAACCCGTGTTGACACGGGGCTCCCAGCTCTGCAGTCTGCTATGTTACCAGCTGTGCCTCGAAAGCTGGGTCGACAGTGAGAATTTTAGCAGTCATAATACTTTCACCACTTGGGGAGAGAGAGGGACTTTGTCAGTAGAAGTATTGTTTATTTTTATAATTTCTGGAGAATTTTTCCCAAATCGATTATAATGATTAAGAGGAGTTAAAACCGTGAGCTCCTACAATACTGCTTCGATACTTCAACAACCCCATGACGCAGTTTTCTTTCGTAATAACGTATTCACACAAAAGTTCCTTGAGATTCCTTTTCTGAATGTCTTCTTCTTTTGTAACAAGACCCAAATATGGAAAGTTTGTTCCTCTGTCTCATGCCTTCACAACTTTTTGGGATGTACTTTCTTCCACTAAAATGTTATGACCCAATTAAATTAAAATATTTAAAATTCATTTCATGCTGTTGTGAGGCTCTCCGCGTTTCTTTTTTCACCTGACATCTCCCCATGTTCTTTCCTCATGCTAATCGTTGTTACATTTTTCTCCTCTTCTCTTCACTCACTTCTTGCTAAGAGCTATTTTCCATCACCTGCCTTACATGGTGGCAGTGAGCCTGCGATAAAAATCGTTATCAGTGGTGTAAGCATTAACTCGTATTCCGGCATTTTGTCATATTCAGTACAATGTTAACATTTGAATGTCATGTGTTTTTAGTTGCTTGAAGAAGAGATTTCTTAAACATATGCAATTTCCTAAACATGTGAAAATGTTATGAAATTAGGAGGTTGATAATGATCACCGCGTTCTTATTAAGACTGAACTTGGGCAAGCCCATAGCTGGATCGGGTATGTCTGGCTGCATGATTTGAATACCTGCTCCTGCGGCTTGAAAAGTGCTCTGGCACGTGTGTGTGTGTGTGTGTGTGTGTGTGTGTGTGTGTGTCCAAGATCCGGAAAGGAGGACAAGGTGGAGGAGGCATTGCTGAGAGAATACCCCTCTCGGGAGGTGCTTTCCCACCTTCCTACTCTCTCTCGTCTCCTCACTGAGTGTCCAGGCCCTCTGGCAAAACGCTAAAAAAAAAAGTTAATTTTACCTATGGAGTGACATTGCCAAATACAATAACTCTTTTGTATATATTATATGCATGTGACACATATTAAATATATAATATAATATAACATAACATAAACTATTATGTGCCACATAATATTCTCTATATATATATATATATATAAAATGCCTGATACATACTAGCTGATTAGGAAGTCGAAACAATTACTGCATTTGGCAATATCATATCATTTATATACTATAACTCAATCCTTATGATGCAACTGTTAGGAAGGCTACTGTTCCCATTTGCAAATGAAGAAACTGAGGCTAGGGGGACCAGCAATTGGCATAATGACTATGTGGCTGGATCTCACATAGTTGACCGTGGTTTGAGTCCCAGACCTGGTGGCTTAAACTCATGCTGGGAGCCAAGATCCCGAGAGGAGAATGGAGGAGAAGGGATTGTGCCATGGCTATCCCCCCTGGGGAGTGATTTCTCGCCTTCTGTCTCTCTGTCTCTCTCTGTCTGTCTGGTGAGCGCACGTGCCCTATAGCAAAAACCTCTGCAAAAAAATAAAAATAAGAAAAAGAAAGAAAGAAACTGAGGCTAATGGAAATGACACAGCAACTAATTCATAGATTCATAGATATCCAATAAAAGCTTGTCTTAAAAAAAAAAAGCTTGTCTTCTGTGACAAATGATCATGCAATAATATGAACATTACAAATAAGATGAAAACTACAAATAAGAAATTTATAAATATGCAATTGTTTTCTAGCAAAAGAAATGCTCAAAATAGGGACCAGCAGTTAGCGTAATGGCTATGTCACTGGACTCCCATGGAGTCAACCGCAATTCAAGTCCTGGACTTGGTGGCTTAAACTCACACCGGGCACGTGTGCGTGCATGCCCAAGATCCCGAGAGGAGAATGGAGAAGAAGGAATTGCGGCTTGGCCATCTCCCCCGGGGGGCGATTTCACTCTTTCTGTCTCTCTGTCTCTCTCTCTGTCTTTCTGGAGAGTGCACGTACCCTATAGCAAAAACCTCTCAAAATATATATTGGGTACAGATATCTATATATTGTAAATGTCTGTGTGTATAAAACTGCTTTCATATTTGTATGTACACACAGCACACAAATATGGGTATACATATTTAATCTGAATTTGTCTTGTTATTCGGTACCTTTAGTGTCATTTAATTTAAAGTGAGGAAGACTTTTAAGCCTTACTTGCGTTTGTGCAAGTGGAAATGTGACTAAGTAAGCGGTTCTCATGCTATTGGCTTATTTTTCTTTAGTTTTTCCAAATTTTTGTCATATTTTGTTGCCATATTTTATTTTATTTCTTATAACGGTAGACTCTGTTTGTGACGTGAATCCACTCTCCCAAAGTTCTGAGGATTACTCTGATATTCGATCCACTCTGGGTCCCCCTTTCTAGCCCAGAATCAGTAAAGACACAAATGCTCCTGTGGACCATACCACTCCCGTTTCCTGAAGTGTGATTCCTCCGTCCCTCCGTGGGTCACACTCTTCAAATACAAGATGAGAGGTCTGAGGTCTGACTTCCTGAGTCTCCATGGCTCGGCCTTCATGCACACCGCATGCTGATTTAAAGCGGGGTTTCTCAGACTAAGACTAGTCTGACTCTGAGTTCAGGGTAGAACGTATCGCGTTGTGAGCAGTATGGCTATAACTGTGTATACATACACACCTCACACATGGCTTTATTCACACATCACACATGCATACTGAGTGCAGAGGACATGCAATTTGTAAATAATGAGTTCATTCAGCAATTAGGCACTTTTCTGGAAAATCATTTTGTTTAGTGCTTACTTTCACAATGATAAGATTTGGGTTATACTTAAAAATGATGCTTGCATATCTTAAAGGGTTAATAAAGCAGACATTAATGAACTTTATTACTTTTATTTCTTATTATCCAATTACTGTCAATATACTACTCTGACTAGTTTAATTAAAAAGTTTAATTTGAAGTTAAACTACAACCACCTTAGAAACCAGATACATTTTTGTTCAGCAAGGTGCAATTTACATTTCATTTTCCCAAGATCAGCCAATGGGATCAGGATAGCAAGAATTATAGTGTACATCTGAAGATTCATCAATAATAATTTCACATGGGAAAAAATTTCATTGGGTTATTAGTTGCTTCAAAAAACAAGTAGTGTAAAATCCCATTTTAATTGAAAGAGGAACAAATGCACATCGTTTGATCTCTAGAAAGGTGATTATTTGAATGGTGAGTCGTTATTGAATAGACAAGGATCCTTTTAGACCTCACAGTTATTTATTCTAAAAGTTTAAATGGAAATACTTGAAAAATTGGCCTTTTAAAATAAAGATAATTCTCAGACACAGACTAAACATTCAGCTAATATTGGAGTGACTAAAAAGATGTGTTTGAAATTCTAGCACTAGAATTCTTTTTTTTAAAAAATTTTTAAGAGTCTTTTTTGATATAGGGCACATGCACTCACCAGAGAGACATAGAGACAGAAAGTGAGAAATTACCCCCCAGGGGGGATGCCCATAATCCCTTTTCCTCCATTATCCTCTTGGGATCTTGGGCATGCACACACATGTGCCCAGTGTGAGTTTAAGTCTCTGCATCTGGGACTTGAACCACAGTCAACAAGATGGGAGTCCAGTGACATAACCATTATGCCCTCTGCTGGTCCCTAATTTTTTTTTTTAAGAGAGATTTTTGCTATAGGAATCTTGGCTCACTGGAGAGACGGAGAGAGACAGAGTCAGAAAGAGAGAAACGACCCCCAAAGAGGGCTGGCCACACCACAATCCTCCTCTCTTCTCTCAGGATCGTGGGCTTGCATACACATATGCCTGGTGTGAGATTTAAGCCACCAGGTCTGGGACTCGAACTGCAGCCGACCACGTGGAAGTCCAGTGATATAACCATTACGCCATCCGCTGGTCCCCCAGCAGTAGAATTCTAACATACAGACCTAGAGGGTTGACAATGGAGGAAGACAGAAAATGAAAGATTCTAAAGCCAGTGACGATAAAGAGCACATTTTCAGAAGTAAGAAATTAGAGTGGTTAGACTGCTATTCTGAATATAAAATGGGAATTTAGAGTTGAAGTTTTGATGTAAAGCTATCAAAGTTTTCGTAATATTCAGAGAGCGGGATTTTTAGTGGATGCTTTCCGGGACAGTGGAGATAACTGGCAATAAGAAAAGAAATATTTGGTCCCATGTTAGAAAGGTTCATTGATGTGTTTATGGAATTTTAATAAATGGGACAGGGTGAAAAGAGAGATAGGAGAAAATTATTGAATTCACCAAAATATAATTAGCAAAACGAGGTTAATACACTTTCTAACTTACCAGGATAGCACTTCGTGTGTACATTGGCATATAGCATGGGGATTGATTTCTAGATGGTTCGTGAATGAAGGACTTACCACTTTTTTTAAAGGATTATTTTATTTATATTTATTTATTTATTTTTAATTTGACCAATGAGAGACAGAGTGAGAGAGAACGAGAGAGAGAAAGTGGGAAAGCAAGTCTTCAGGTCCGGGACTCAAACTATGGTTGGCCGTATGGGAGTCCAGTGCCCTTAACCACCACGCCACCTGCCAACCCCACTATTTTTTTTTTTTTTTGAAGAGAGATTTTTTTGCTACATTGCTGGCTAGAGAGACAGGGAGAGACAGGGAAAGACAGAAAGAAAGGGAGAGATCACTTCCTTGGGTCACACTATAATTCTTCTCCATTCTCCTCTCGGGGTCTTGGACACACATGCATACATGCCTGACGTGAGTTTCAGGTCGCTGGGTCAGGGACTCGAACCATGGTCAACTCTGTGGGAGTCCAGCGACAAACCATTACACCATCTGCTGGTCCCCTTACTATTATGCTTAAGAAAGGAAATATGTTACAAATGATTGTTACATGCCTGGGAGAGCTGATGGCCTATGTAAACTGTCTCATTTAATCTTTTCAGCCATCTCATGAGGTAGGTATGATTATTCTTAGGATGTGCAAATAAAGACATTGAGGTTCCAAGAGACTTTCCCAAAGTCATTCCTCGTGTGTAGTAAAGCCGGAAGTTGAATCCGAGCCATTGTGAGTCCAGATTCCATTTTCCTAACACCCCGTGTCCAGGCCCCGCTGAAATCTGAGTGGGATGAGTCCTGAATATTATTATACTCTAGTAAGTAGTACCATTATAGTATTATGTTGTAACATAGCATATAACTGTTCTTTATTATAGAGTTTATGATATTATATACATATCATATAACTATTCTACATTATAGAGTTTATGATAGCATATGCTTTATCAACATTACACATTTTATTCTTAGTATGCTGTGTTTTCTTGTGCAAGAGAGTTGGGGAGTCTTCCCTGGATTTCAGTCTCTGGTACTGGCTATAGAAAACTCAATGCATTCTCTAAACCATTGTTTCTCCATACTGAATGAATGTAAGACTAAACTCAGTTTCTGCTAATGACTTTGGTGTTTTGTTTTGTTTTTTAACTTGATAAAAGCTAGATCTTCACATAATTTTCTGCTTTCATCTCCTGGGAACATATTCCTTGTCTTGTTCTTGCCTTCTGTACTTAAAATTATATTTTAGGGCATGCATCATTTGGGCAGACATACTCCTATGAATTCCACATTTTCTATTAAAGTCAACATAGACTATGCAAGATAATACAGTACAACAGGACGACTCAAAAGAGCTAATTCTCAATACGAAAAAAGAAAGACAATGGAAAGGAGGGTGAATAAAGAGAGGGTCATGATGAGAACGCTAGGAATAAAAGACCATCGAGAAGAAACAGTTGACAACGAGTATTTTTAGAAATAATTTTGAATCTCATGTACAGTAACTTTTTGCCTCTTATTACAGATGCAAAGCTGCATTCTTTTTGCTCTGTAATTATTTTTCCATGGATGTGTGAGAAAAGCTTTGACATTCTTTAAGCTCAGGGAGGCTAATGCTTTAATGAACAGCTTGTTATCAGCTGGCTCTCTGCTTTGCCCGCAATTCCCAGCCTCATTCAGTCAGGGGAGAATCTCGGCGTTAAGAGCAAACATCTTTCATCCTGATACAGCTTCAATGTGTTAGTCCCTAAAGTTTTCATATTTGGTATTTAATTATCTGTTAATTAAATCACACAGTTTAGAGGGGTTTTAGATTAAAGGAATATTAAATGTCTGATTCACTTTTACAAATGTGATACAATGTCAACCCGTATACAATGAAAGCATTAAGCTTTTAGGGAAATGCAATTTTGTAGAACCTGAAAAAAGCAATCAAAACACCACCATACGTATCAACTCTTTCTATAAAACTATTATTAATTGTCACATGAACTCTCTGGAGAATTAAGGCGAAATAAATCAAGTAACTGATAATGTGCAAATTTGTTCTGATACAGCATTGCTGGGGGAGGCGAATTGGAAGCTATTTATTTTCATTTCTGTTTTTATATTGGTTGTGCAGATTTGAAGTTCTCATGGTCGGTAGTTAATTCACGACTTTCTTTATTGATCTAGCCATGCCTTGTGTTTATTATAAGTTCTTTATCGTTCCTAGACCCCTCCCACCTTGCCATTATCTTTGCAAATAAACACGCCAATGAATGGAAACTGTAAATCGATCTGGGTGCGTATGTAATTCATGCAGATGATACTTTGCTATGTAGATCCAGTTTCTTACTTTTATCCCATAACTGTAATTAAAATATCTACCCAAGTTGCCTTATAAAAGATCGTGAACTCTGATCTCTGCCTTGTTTTCCATCCAATAAGCACCACATTTATTTTTTTAATCTCTTGATAGTGACATCACGTCTTACTCCCTGCTGCTGCAACAATATTGTGGTCAATGTCATCTGCATGCCCTTTTGAACACATGTGACAAAATACTTGGAATATTGCTACTGATATTTATTCTATGCACATTAACTATGATTTCTTTTACTGTTTCGCATAGTTGCAATACATACAAAAATAATTGTGCATTCCTCGAATGTTTTATTTTCAAATTTCTTGATGGCTCTAGGCTATTGCTCTGTGAAGAGTCATCGAGAGAGTTATACATATTCTTTGATGGCAAAACTCATGAATATCTTCATTCTGATCGTAAAAATCTTTCTAGTTCTTCACTGTTACTTTATGTTAATACCAGTGCTAACTGGTTAACTGTTTCCTCTTTTGAAACTACCTGTGAACATAGATTTTCCTTGGAAGTTAGCTATTTTGCTTTCAAGCAAGAGAAGCAATTGTTTTTTTTTTTTTTTGATGGGGGGAGAAGTTTTTGCTACAGGGCATGTATGCTCACCAGACAGACAGAGACAGAGAGACAGAAACAGAAAGCGAGAAATCACCTCCCAAGGGTATGGCCACAACCCCTTCACCTCCATTCTCCTCTCGAGAGCTTGGGCACGCATGCACACACATATGACCTCCGTGAGTTTAAGCCACTGGGTCCAGGACTTGAACCATGGTCAACGACATGGGAGTTCAGTGACATAGCCTTTATGTTAACTGCTGGTCCCAGAGAAGCAATTGCTTTTCAAGATATTCCTGGTATCTACTCTTGTGTCCATTGTCTTGATCCACGTTAATGAGTCTGCTAAAGCATTTCTAAAAGGTAACATTATAAAAATATTTTTCTTTTCTTTTTATATTATGTATTGCATTTTCAATTTAAGTTTGGGATAATTTTTTAAAATGCAAATATATAATTTTTTTTTCCTGGAAAGTATTGAACAAATATATTGCTAAATTAGCAATATTTTAATGTAAGGCTTTTTGAAATGCACACATAATTTGGACTGATCAGTTTGAAAGCTTTCATTTACATAACCATGATTATTTAGGAAATTGTATACTGAAATGGAGACAGCATGACTTCTTTACTCAACTAAAGTGAACGGATCCTGACTCTGGTAGATCCTGGAGCCCTAGTGTGGACAGGAGAGACACAGGCCCTGTCCTCATGGAGACTAGAACCTATCAGCACAGGCTGCATCGAAGCAGACCTTCACGTGGATTACTGGGTTCTAGGCCCATATTCTCCATCCAGAATAACTGGCTCGCACGTCCTGTGGGCTGATTCATGACAATTATAATGAACACAGACTTTAGCCAACTTGAGAAGGTAATTAATTTGCAATTAAAATCAAGCATGACATGAATCTGAATATGCAAAATAGTCCACATAAATAGATTATCTGCCGGTCATTAAAGGACATTGGACACTTTAAAGAGCATTTTTTGAGGAATAGAATCAAAGAAAAAAATCGTGCTGTTTTATTTTAAGTCCTTGAATAACACAGACCTGTATGGCCATTCGCTGTGGGGACCAGCACCATCCACGTTGGCAGGGGCCCTGCTCCCTGATTGTCCTCCGTGTGCTCTAAGGGCTGTATTGACCCTCCACTTAGTTTTTCCTGTAAATCCTATTTCATGGCGTGTAAGATGCAATTTCTCCAAATAGCAGTGTCTATGACTTTGTGTTGTGTTCGGAGCTCAGGGGCATCTGACATTTGGTGTCAGCAAGTCCACAGTCACGACACAGTTGTTACTGCCTGCAAATGTGCAAATGTGGTCACTTCAATAGTGTGTGTGTGTGTGTGTGTGTGTGTGTGTGTGCACGCGTGCATGTGTGTGTATGGCTTACTATATGGTGCATGAGCTCACTGGGGAGAGACAAGGAGAGAGGGAAAGTATGACATTAGCCCTCAGGGGAATGGCCATGCAGCAATCCCTTCTTCTCCATCCTTCTCGGGGGATTTTGGGCACTCTCACGTAAATGCACTCAGTGTGTTTTCCAGCCACCAGGCCCATGACTCGAACTACCAGTCAGCCATGTGGAACTCAACTGCCTTCATCTCAAACCTCTTGCTTGGCCCCCCACATGATGCTCCCAGTTGATGGTGCTATGGGACTAGAAATTAATTACCCCTTAAAATACCTTTAAAAAGATTACATTGTGATTTAACGTTAAACAAATCAAAATATCTTGTACTCAGAAAGTCATAGAATAAAGCTGCATGATAAGATAAAATTTGTTTTAAAGAGCCTTTTTCACAGTATAAAATAGGGGCCAGCGGGTGGCATAGTGGTTAAGGTGCTGGACTCGCGCATGGCTGACTGTGCTTTGAGTCCAGCAGCCAGGAGCTTGAACATCAGGCCGGGCATGTGTGTGCGCATGTGCACACAAACCAGCCCACCCAAAATCCCAGGAGAATGGAGGAAAAGGGATGGAGGCATGGCCAACTCCCCTGGAGAGCAATTTCTCACTTTCCCTCTCTCTGTCTGTCTGTCTCTCTCCAGCAAGTCCATGCACCCTATGGCAAAAAGTTTTTTTTTTTTTTTTTAAAGTATAAAACAAAGATTCAAAATGGCAAAAAGTATTTTTTTTTTAAAGTATAAAACAAAGATTCAAAACTATAAGGAAACTTTATACCAGACACTAATCGGCTGAACTTTTGCCTTATCAGTGAAACATAAAAACTGTGTTCTGTTGTCAATAATGTTTCTGGCTGGACGAATGAGCCTCATGAAGAAACTGTTATGTAGACTGGCTTTGTGTGCAGTGGGGATCTGAACTGAGGCTATGGGGAAGGACTTCTTGAAACCTCCGAAACGGAAGCAAAACTGCCTACTTGTGCATGTGCACTGCGTTAGGAAGTGACTCGCTAGAGCTTTCATACGATTCTCAGCGTCAGCAATGACTGAACAACGTCCCTAAGTCTGCCATTTGTGAGTCGGTATTTAGGCTGATGTTTTAACAGTAAATGATCTGTTTTCATGGCTACTTCTTAAACAGTATCTATACTTAAGGAACAAGTGTGTAAGGACCAAGTGTCCTACCAAATATAAACTCCTGTCTACTGACAATGCACATCCTCCAAAATATTAAGGTATCGACTTAATCTATTTTATTAACGAAGATGCAGTCACTAGGAAGTGGAAATTAGTGGAAATTAGTACAAGCATGTTACTAGACTTGAATATGCAGTCCATGGATGTTTCTAGTATTGTTAAAGTGACCAGTAGAATATATTAGAATATATGTTTTGGGGCCAGCAGTTAGTGTAATGGCTATGTTACTGAACTCCCATGTGGTCGACCGCGGTTCGAGTCCTGGACCTGGTGGCTTAAACTCACACCGGGCATGTGTGTGTGCATGCCCAAGATCCTGAGAGGAGAATGGAGGAGAAGGGATTGCGGCGTGGCCAACCCCCCTGGGGGGTGATTTCTCATTTTCTGTCTCTCTGTCTCTCTCTGTCTTTCTGGTGAGCGCACGCGCCCTATAGCAAAATCCTCTAAAAAAATAAATAAAAAAGAAGAATATATGTTTTTTAAAGACTTTTTAAATAAATTCACCAATTTTATTCATGATTGAGGTCATCTGCATGTGTGCATATGAGAGAGAAAAAGAGAGAAGCAGAGAGATGCTCCTGGCAGGGTCTGGTCATACTGAGATCCTCTTCCTCCAGCCCTCCGGCTCATCAGGAGTGAGCATGCGTGCCTCTCGGGTGCTTGTCTGCTTTCCTGGTGGACTATGCTGGAGATCCAGTCTCATGGGCCACCATGTGGCTTCCTCATTGTTGGCAAGTACACAATGGACTGTACCAACCAGGCTGGGCCAAGACCATGGATGTAGACATGTAACTTAAGCTCACTGTTTGCTCAGTCTAGATATTCTTTACCACGATACCTGTAAGTACTTAATAGATTATAGCACATGTCACTGTGCCTGAAATGTAGGAATAGGCAAAATGCTGATAGCCAGGATGATAAATGAACTCCCTTCTTTCAAGTTTCACAGTTATGCCTGGGGATTTTCTGGGTGATCCATGATCACTCATGAAGGAAAACCAACCCAAACAAATATTCTTCTTTTGAATTATAAATTTTAATTAATATATACTACTTGTACACATTTGTGCGGTACAGTGTGTTTGTTGATACATACATATAATGTGCAATTATCAAATCAAGGCACCAAACATATCCATTGTTTCAAATGTTTATTGAACATTTATTTATTGTAGGGTTGTGAACATTTGAAATTCTCTCTTTTAGCCTTTTTGGAATCTACATCATTGAACTGTTGCCAACTCTAATGACTCTCCTGTGCTCTGGTACTCGGTAATTCATTGCACGTGTCTGTTTGCACACTTGAATCTGTTACCAAGCTCCTGCTATCCCTCTCACTGCCTACGGCATCCCATGATTCTGACGTCTACCATTTTCACTGTGTCTCTGTGTAATTGAAATTTTGGCCTCACTAATGAGAGAGAACAAACAGTGTTTATCTTTCAATATCTGGCTTATTTTGCTTAACATTAACTCATGTAGTTTCATGCATATTGCTGCAAATGGCAGGATTTCATCCTCCTTGTAATAGCTGAATGATATTTTCCCTGAGTTCAAAATATGCTACAGAGCTATTATAATCTAAACTGAATGGTGGTAACACAAAACCCATGAACTAATGGATTACAACAGGGAACTCAGAAATAGGTCCACAAATATACAGCTAACTGATTTTTTACAAAGATCCCAAGAACATTCACTGGGGATAGACCACGCTCTCCAATAAATGGTGCTGGGAAAAAATATGTATGTATGGGGCCAGCAGATGGCATAGCAGTTATGTTGCTGGATTCCCACATGGTCAACCATGGTTTGAGTACCAGACCCAGTGACTTGAAATTTACACCAGGCACTAGTGTGTTTGTGCCCAAAAACCCAAGAATAGATTGGAGGAGAAGGGATTGTGGTGTGGCCATCCCCTGGAGGGTGATTTCTCATTTTCCCTCCTGTCTCTGTCTCTGGCTCTGTCTGTCTGTCTCTCTCCCCAGCAAATGCATGCACCCTAAGGCAAAAACCTCTTTATGTGTGTGTGTGTGTGTGTGTGTGTTTGTGTGTGTGTGTATACATACAGCAGGAAGAAATTAGAACATTATCTCTCACTATATAGGAAAATTACTTCATAATGAATTAGAGAATTCAACGTAAGACTTAAAACCATAAAATTACTAGAAGAGCACAGAAGAAATATTTCAGGACATTCACCTAGACAAAGATTTTAAGTATAAGACCTCAAAATCACAGACAACAGCACAAATAGACAAATGGAATTACATCAAACTTAAAAGTTTTTGAACACCAAAGAAAACAATCAACAAAATGAAAGGGCAACTACAGAACAAGAGAAAATATTTGCAGTTTATATATCGGACACACATCTGATTGTCACCTGACTAATAACCAGCATATAGAAGGAATTCAAACAGCTCATCAGCATGAAAACAAATTATCCAATTAAAAATTGGCAGTTGATCTGAACAGATAGTTCTCAACGAAGACATACATATGGTCAACAAGTACATGAACAAATGCTCAGCACCACTGATCTTCAGGGAAATGCAAATCAAAACCACAGTAATGATCACTCCCCCCCAGTTAGAATGGCTATTGTCTAAATTAATAAATAACAAGTGCTGACATAAACATGGAGAAAAGCAAACTCTTGTGCATGGCTGGGGCAAATGTAAATTGGTACGCCCACTATGGAAAAGAGTAGGGCAAGTCCTCAGAAAACCTAACCATCGAATTACCTCATCATCTAGTAATGTCACTACGGGGCTTATTCCCAAAGCAAAAGAAAACCGTGTGCTATGGAAGTACCTCTACTATATTGATTAAAGCATTATTCACAGTAGTTGAGATACGGAGTCAACCTAAGTGCCCACAAAGTGATGACTGGATAAAGAAATGATCTATTAATGCAAAGCAAATGCCCCCTGCGTCAGGGTTTAGAACTATTACTTGTTTCTCTCTCTGCGAAAGAATATCCAGTGAAATTAGAAAGATGAACTGTAATGGCCAAGGTTTCCTTTCCTAGGACATTTTCCTCCGAGAGAATGAAACATTCGCCATAATTTAATTCTAAATTCTAATTCATTTAATTCTAATTCTAAATTCCACAAAATAGAATTTAAATGATTTTTTTCCAAGATCTATGTAAAATAGTTCCAACAACTTAGGCACAGCTCTTAAACAAGATATGTTCAGTTTGTCCCAAATGGTGATACGAAATATCTAAATTCTCTGTATTATATAAAAAAGTACATTTCCTCCCAAGAGAATTACTTTTAAAATGGATATAGACATTGAATAAAGATCAGAAGAAGATATGCGTGGATAATACACCAAAAGAATGTAAGAAGAACTTTTTTTTAAGAGAGATTTTTGCTATGGGGGCAGAGAGAACAAACAGTTAACAAGATACAAAAGTCATGGGGATGGATTAATACTAAAATGAATGACTTTGTTTCACTAATAATAGCCCTTAATATAGGGATAGCTATTTTCTAGTGAGTAGTATTTTTATTAGTTTATAGACATTGCTTAAACTTTTTTTTCTTGAAAAAAAAATGCTCTTTCTTCTTCTGTATTTTTCAAATAATAAAGAAATTTTGTCCTGACATTAAATACTCAACAGGTTATTATTTTCAACAATCTATTTTTTATATAATTTCAATAGTAACCTGAAAATTCTTAAATGATGCCAAATGAACTTTTCTGAAACAAAAATTGTATTTCTCTTAGCATGTCAATTCTCTTATTTAGGAATACTTTATTGAATAAACAATTTTTTAAAGAAATTTTTACTATAAGGCGCTTGCCAGAGAAACAGAGAAACAGAAAGTGAGAAATCACCCTCCAGGAGGGATGGCCACGCCACAATCCATTTTCCAGTCTCCTCTTGAGATTTTGGGCAAACACGTACATGTGCCTGGTTTGTGTTTCAAGTCACTGGGTCTGGGATTTGAACCACGGTCAACTTCATGGGAGTTTAGCAATGTAACCATTATGCTGTCTACTGGTCCCAAGAAGACCTTTTAATATTAAAAAAGGCACAAGTTAAATAAGTTTCCCATATTGCTACTATTGGTGTATTTATGAGTGTGTGTATGTGTACATACACATTTCTCTAATAATAACCCCCGTCATATCAATGGGACCACCTTAAGACATGTTAAGTATAAATCAGCCGGCACAAATCCTCCATGAGATACTAGCAAGTCATACTTGGCAAAATAAAGAAGAGTAAATCAGCTTTTTTCTTGGCTACTTCCTAAGCAATATCTGTAATTACGTTTCTCTCCTGGCTCATTTGATCATTTCCCATGTATAATTTTATTCTAAGATATATCATTAATCTTAATGATTTAGTTCTTAAAATTCATAAAAATTAATCATTCTGATATCGCATCAATTTAACTATGTTATTTAGATATTAAAAAAATTAATGGTTAGATACAGCCAGGATTTCCTTGTTTTTCATTATGTTTTTGTCATGAGAAATTCTGTGTAAAAATAACGGGATATGTTGTTGATAATCTTTTTTTTTTTAACTTTTTTTTTTTTTTTGAGAGAGATTTTCACTGTAGGGCGCGTGCGCTCGCCAGACAGACAGAGAGAGACATAGAGACAGAAAGCGAGAAATCACCCCCCAGAGGGGATGGTCACGCCGCAATCCCTTCTCCTCCATTCTCCTCTCGGGATCTTGGGCACGCACGCACACACGTCCTGCGAGAGTTTTAAGCCACCGGGTCCGGGACACGAACCGCGGTCGATTACGTGGGAGTCCAGCGACATAGCCATTACGCTAACTGCTGGTTCCCTGTTGTTGATAATCTTAAAAGATAAATTAATATTAGAAATTAAGTTTTCAAGCAAAAGTTCAAATTATAGGTGAATTATTTTATTAATATTTTATACACCAATTATGAAAATTTATTAATCAACATATTTATTTTCAAAACACAAGAATACAAATAGATCTAGAAACAAAATTTATGATTTGTTTTTTCACAAATCAATGATAAAAGCATAGCTTAGGATACCATTTTTGTTTTACTTTCTTATATTAACTTGGCTTTTTAACCACTTCTTCTATATTATTACTGTAAAATTATTCATAATACCAACAATCTTCACTATTATTATTTTGTCCACTTGTGGATTCAAAATTGCTTTTCTTTTTCAGTGAAATAAAATAACTGTACATATTTCTATAGTTCAATGTGATTTTCCAAAATAACATATAATTAAATCAGGGTGATTAGGAGCCAGACAGGTGGCATGGTGGTTAAGGCTGCTGGATCCCACATAACCAGCTGTCCAGGTTCAGCCCCAGATCCTGCAGCTTGAAAATCATGCTGGGCACATGTGTGTGCATGCCCGAAATCCCAACAGGAGAAAGAAGAAGGGGTTATACGGTGACTATTCTTCTTGGGGGTGATTTTTCACTTTCACTCTCTGTCTCTCTCCAGCAAACACACGTGCTCTACAGCAAATTAAAAAAATAAATCAGGATGATTAGTATAAGCATCGTCTCAACCATTTCTTATTACTTTGTTTAGAAACATTTGAAATCCTCTTTTTTATTTTTTAAGCTATTCTGAGATATCCGGTAAACTGCTGTTAACTGTATCCACCCTACTGCCTCTAGTACCCATTCCTCGTAACTATCTGTAATGTCATTTCCTTTCAGCATCATCTCCCTCCCTGGTCCTCCTCCTTACCCTTCCTAGACTCTAGCAACCATTTTTCAACTCGGGCCAGCAGCGGCTGGAGTGGTTAAGTCGCTGGGCTCCCCCATGGTCGACCAGGATTTGAGTCCCAGATCTCGCCTTTTCGCATTCTTTCTCTCTCTCTGTTTCTGGTGAGTGCATGTGCCCTATAGCAAATTAAAATAACAACAATAATTAAAAAAAATAAAATAAATCATTCTTTAAAAAAAACATTCTTGAAGTCTCTCTCTCTGTGAAGTCATTCTTTTCCATTTCTGCATCTGATTGAGAATGTGCATATTTCTCTGCCTGGCCTATTTCACTTAAGAGAATGCATGATTTTTAAGACTGAGGTCTAAACCTGACCAACAGAAATCACATATCAGTTCTAGAATGATTTTCACTGTATGCGTCAAATATTTCTTTTATAGATAACATATTTTATGCTAGTAATATTTAGAATTAGCATCCATTGGAAAAGGCACTGTTTATGCATAATTTTTTTCTTTTTTTGAAGAGGTTTTTTTTCACTATAGGGCGCATGCGCTCGCCAGACAGACAGAGAGAGACAGAGAGACAGAAAGCGAGAAATCACCCCCACCCAGGGGGATGATCATGCCGCAATCCCTTCTCCTCCATTCTCCTTTCAGGATCTTGGGCACGCACGCACACGCGCCCGGCGTGAGTTTTAAGTCACCGGGTCCGGGACGTGAACCGTGGTCGACTATGTGGGAGTCCAGCGACATAGCTATTACGCTAACTGCTGGTTCCCTGCATAAATATTTTGTTTACATTTGGAATTGCTCATCTTCTGCAATTATATAAATCTGGTTAGTAAAACATAGTAATTAAGCAACCTTTCCAGATGTTTAACGTGGGACATCATCTTTTTTTGTTTCCTTTATGTCTCTGTCTTTTTTTTTTTCTTCCGTATCTTGTTTGATCATGGGTTGGTTGGCACGTTTTACAGACTCTCAGTAACCAACATGTGCTTATGAAGATTTTAGATTTCTTATTAAAATAAGCACTTCAAAAATCTATCTAAAAATTTAAACATATTTTCTCTGTGTTTTTCAGGTCAAAATCATTCATTTATTCAAGCAACACAAAGTGCCTCATCTAAGTATTACATATGCCCCCTGATAGGTTTCATTCATCATTGAAGAAAAACACATGCTATCTCACGGGAGTTTGCTTTTCAGTAAAGAGAGAGATAATAAACATAGAATATAGGTGAATTTATAGTAGTTTTATAAATCATACAGTTAATCAGATATATTAACTTCTTGATTGTTTTATATATTTCTTTCCCAGAATGTAGGTTGAATTCTGAATTTATGTTACCTGGACATATTACATGATCATCAGAATTACATTGAATGCAGTGCTTAGATCACATTCCTTAATAACTCTTATCACTGACATGTATGTAATCTATTATAACTGGAGAACCTCATATTCTAAGAATACAGTAATTCACCGAGAGTGACTTTTCAACTCATAGAACGATTTAAATAAGGAGGCAATGTTAATTACTTTAAGACAAGGTACACAGATAACTCTCTCTCTAAAAGCGCTTACTGGATTATCTTATACACATACCAGGTACTCAAACTAATCTTTTAGAAGACCACAGTTCTTTTTTTTTTTTTTTAAGACAAGTTGAACACTTTATATAGAAAGGTTTTCAAGGCTTTTGTCTCACTCTCAACTGCTTTCCTAACTAATATCTTTTTTTGGAGAGATTTTCACTGTAGGGTGTGTGCGCTCACCAGACAGACAGAGAGAGACATAGAGACAGAAAGCGAGAAATCACCCCCCAGAAGGGATGGTCACGCCACAATCCCTTCTCCTCCATTCTCCTCTCGGGATCTTGGGCACGCACGCACACGCGCCCGGCGTGAGTTTTAAGCCACCGGGTCCGGGACACGAACCGCGGTCGACTACGTGGGAGTCCAGCGACATAGCCATTACGCCAACTGCTGGTTCCCCTAATATCTTATTTTTGACATAGGGGCTTCACCATACTCTAATTCCTTAACTATGCTTTCTAACCTTCTTCTTTATCAGTGGATCAATAAACTCTCTCGGGTTAGTCCTCGGATTGACTGTGTGGGCAATAAATGACATTGTCGTAAATACACAGTGTCCAGCACTGTCCTCGTGACACCCTCTGCACCTATGCAGTGCGCTCTTTAACAGAGCCGGTGTAATACAGCAGATGGGGACTCTCTTTAATTATGCGTCTGTTGTATTAATGGTTATCGCTGCCTCGATCTGGAAGGGCTGACAGTGATTACACAGTTTCATGCTACAAATAAGAGCAGGTGCAGCAGTAAATAGTCCCTGATTAACAATTTCATTTAAATGTTATAACAGATTTCTGTAGGGCAGATTACTCCCACCGGTAAGGAGGTGTACTTTTGTATACAATATAATTCACTAAACCTGGAATTTAATTATGCCAGCAATAACAAAAGCCCTTAGTGTGCTAAAAATTTTCCAAATATGTTGGCCGCTTCTATCAAAATAACTACTGTAAAACAAATGGATTGTTATTAGAAATGTTCCTTATGGAGCAAAAATGTAAATTATCTCTCAAAGTCCTGCCTCTGTGTGTCATGTGTCTAGGTTAATGCTAATGAAGTGAGAAATAACAATATTATTTGAATCTTAGCATTTTTAAAAGCATTTTCAATAGCATCCTTAATTGTACATACTAAGGCTTCAACATAAAATCTTTGGAGATTTTCTGAGAAAATGACCTTTTAAGATCTTTCAAAATCTATTAGAAATAAAATACTCTGAAGTTAAAAGTATCCCATTCTAGAGGCCAGCTGATGACATGGCAATTAAGGTGCTAGACTTCCACATAGTTGATCGCAGTTCGAGTCCTGAACTCAGCTTGAAACTTATACAGGGCATATGTGCATATTTGTCCAAACCTCCAGAGGAGAATGGAGGAGAGGTGACTGTGACCACTGTCCGATGCATGACTTTTTCACTTCCTGTCTCTCCTAGGGGTATAAGTGCCCTATAGCAAAAATCTCTCCCAATAAAAGAAATCATATTCTACACTAATAATTTGATTATACTTTGTAAATAAATCTGTAACTGACTACAAATGTTTCTTCCTACTAAATTATAAGATGTGGTTATTAAATATGCAGATTCATAATTTATTTTTATTTTTACAGTTGCAAACCATAAAAGTAAGGTTTCACTTTGCTTTTCCCTCTCTAAAATGCCTTTTTGTATTGTATGGCATTTGGAAATTCTTCTTTTTCAAAGCTGAAAGCCATGTAAAAATGATCATTGAAGGATTATCGCAGGTAGGATTCCATTTTCAACTAGATGCAAGTGATTTTAGTCAAAGGGATTCAGAATCGCAGTTGAATTTTCTATTATCATGTAGATGTAGGCATTTACAGCATGAAACTTACTTTTATTTAAAGTCTAACATTATTTACATTTTTGTATTGTCTTCCCAATGATTTATTTATTTATTTATTTATTTATTTATTTGAGAGGTTTTTGCTATAGGGCGCGTGCATTCGCCAGACAGACAGAGAGAGACATAGAGACACAAAGCGAGAAATCACCCCCGGGGGGGATGGTCACACCACAATCCCTTCTCCTCCATTCTCCTCTTGGGATCTTGGGCACGCACACACATGCACCCAGTGTGAGTTTTAAGCCACCGGGTCCGGGACGCGAACCGCGGTGGACTATGTGGGAATCCAGCGACATAGACATTATGCTAACTGCTGGTTCCCCCGCAATGATTTATTGTAATACTTTGAAATATTTGAGTTTCTTATTCTTACATTTAATTTACTTGGCAAGCTTTTTTTTTTTAATTGCTTGTGTGCTTTTGTTAATTAAAATTCTGTTTATAAAATTATTACATACTGGGCCATCAGGTGATGTGGTGGTTAAAGCCCTGGAGCCCACATGGCCAGCTGCAGCTTGAGTCCTAGACTCAGTGACTTGAAAATCACTCCAGGCACGTGCCGGTGTGTGCCCAGAATTCAGAGAGGAGAGCAGAGAAAGGATGGCAGCGTGGCAACCCCTTCCCTCCACACTGTGAGTTTTCACTTTTCCTCCCTCTCTCTGTTTCTTTCTCTCCTATGAGCACACACAATCTATGGTCAAAACGTAAAACAAATGAGCAAACAAAACAAAACAAAAAGCAAATTACATCCTTACTTCTATGATTTTAGTTAATGTATTTAATAAAATTGATTATCACTATCAAACCTTTATTTTATTTCATACAGTTTTTATTCATGTATACAATTTTGCAAAATTCTAATTACATTTCATATATGAATGACATTATTCATTTTTACTTTATGAGGTCATCATAAAATGATTCTATCCTTGATTATACTTTGTAAATAAATCTGTAACTGACTACAAATGTTTCTTCCTACTAAATTATAAGATGTGGTTATTAAATATGCAGATTCATAATTTATTTTTATTTTTACAGTTGCAAACCATAAAAGTAAGGTTTCACTTTGCTTTTCCCTCTCTAAAATGCCTTTTTGTATTGTATGGCATTTGGAAATTCTTCTTTTTCAAAGCTGAAAGCCATGTAAAAATGATCATTGAAGGATTATCGCAGGTAGGATTCCATTTTCAACTAGATGCAAGTGATTTTAGTCAAAGGGATTCAGAATCGCAGTTGAATTTTCTATTATCATGTAGATGTAGGCATTTACAGCATGAAACTTACTTTTATTTAAAGTCTAACATTATTTACATTTTTGTATTGTCTTCCCAATGATTTATTTATTTATTTATTTATTTATTTATTTGAGAGGTTTTTGCTATAGGGCGCGTGCATTCGCCAGACAGACAGAGAGAGACATAGAGACACAAAGCGAGAAATCACCCCCGGGGGGGATGGTCACACCACAATCCCTTCTCCTCCATTCTCCTCTTGGGATCTTGGGCACGCACACACATGCACCCAGTGTGAGTTTTAAGCCACCGGGTCCGGGACGCGAACCGCGGTGGACTATGTGGGAATCCAGCGACATAGACATTATGCTAACTGCTGGTTCCCCCGCAATGATTTATTGTAATACTTTGAAATATTTGAGTTTCTTATTCTTACATTTAATTTACTTGGCAAGCTTTTTTTTTTTAATTGCTTGTGTGCTTTTGTTAATTAAAATTCTGTTTATAAAATTATTACATACTGGGCCATCAGGTGATGTGGTGGTTAAAGCCCTGGAGCCCACATGGCCAGCTGCAGCTTGAGTCCTAGACTCAGTGACTTGAAAATCACTCCAGGCACGTGCCGGTGTGTGCCCAGAATTCAGAGAGGAGAGCAGAGAAAGGATGGCAGCGTGGCAACCCCTTCCCTCCACACTGTGAGTTTTCACTTTTCCTCCCTCTCTCTGTTTCTTTCTCTCCTATGAGCACACACAATCTATGGTCAAAACGTAAAACAAATGAGCAAACAAAACAAAACAAAAAGCAAATTACATCCTTACTTCTATGATTTTAGTTAATGTATTTAATAAAATTGATTATCACTATCAAACCTTTATTTTATTTCATACAGTTTTTATTCATGTATACAATTTTGCAAAATTCTAATTACATTTCATATATGAATGACATTATTCATTTTTACTTTATGAGGTCATCATAAAATGATTCTATCCTTTACTATATATATTTTTTTTTTTGAGAGAGATTTTTGCTATAGGGCGTGAGCGCTCGCCAGACAGACAGAGAGAGACATAGAGACAGAAAGCAAGAAATCACCCCCCAGGGGGGATGGTCACGCCGCAATACCCTCTCCTCCATTCTTCTCTCGGGATCTTGGTCACGCACGCACACGCGCCCGGCGTGAGTTTTAAGCCACCGGGTCCGGGACGCGAACCGCGGTTGACTACGTGGGAGTCCAGCGACATAGCCATTACGCTAACTGCTGGTTCCCTATCCTTTACTATATTTTTGAAAGTCTCCAAATACCTGTGACTATTTTACTGATTGATCCTTACATATTTAAGTAATTCAAAAATTTTCAGTTTTTCAAGAAAAGTCTCCAAAGCATTTTCATAAGATAAACAGTTGGCTTGTCTGGAAAGGCAAGACTCGTTTTTGCATAGAAAAACAGAAGAATACGTCATGACTTTCCTGACAACCTAGTAGTTGAATTAGTGGATAAATATATAAACTCTTCTTCTCCCTCTTTGCCGTTCATTTCTAAATTGCTCTCTTAACAAAGAGCTTCCTGAGAGTAGCCAAATATTATGTTAACATAAAAATGAACTAGTATAATTTTAACCATTGAAGCCAGAAAACTGACTGCTTGGTTTTAAAATAGTTTATAAAATAGTTTTTCTTTTTAAGTAGAAAAAAAAAAAAACTTAAGAAATAATGCTCATTATTTTAAGTCCTTCTTTTATAATAACTTTTTTTTTTAAGATTTAAAAATTAGATTTATGGCCAAAGTAAAGTGAAATGTACAGATCTTTGATGAGACCCGTGGTTTTCACATAGAGAATGTCTTTGTTCAGGTTTTCGATCTTAGCTGTGATAGTTTCAGTAGTCCTGTATTAAGAATACATAATGGCTATGTCACTGAACTTCTGTGTAGCCAACCGCAGTTCGAGTCCCGGACCCGGTGGCTTAAACTCATGCTGGGTACTGTGTGCATGCGTGCCCAAGATCCTGAGAGGAGAATGGAGGAGAAGGGATTGCGGGTGGCCATTCCCCCTGGGAATGGTGGGGTGGTGATTTCTCGCTTTCTGTCTCTCTCTGTCTTTCTGGTGAGCACATGCGCCCTATAGCAAAAACCTCTCCCCCCAGAAAAAGGATACATACTGAAAATCTGGCAAAGCAGATTACAGAGAGACAACCACAGTCCATGGACCAGTTTGAACATGTCACGCGGTTCATTGGTTACCCTCCCGCTGCAGGAAAGCCACCCAGCCGCGTGATGTGCTCTTTCGTGGGTTCTTCCAGTCGGGAGTCAGAATCTGGTCTTCTCTTTGCTCTCCCGCATGTTCATCACGTGCCTATCCATGCAATGAAGGACAGGCTGCTCTTCC
>NW_006204918.1:2807861-2816228 GCF_000334495.1 Tupaia belangeri chinensis
TCCCCTGATCCGGCCTAGAACACTGCGTGCCTGAGCCCAGGCACCTGATGTCCAACCTCACCTCTTCACAGTGCCTCTATCTGCCCCTTCTCGCAGGGGTCCCTTGTCCTAAATAGTCTGGGGACGCCAGCATCTGCAAGCTCCTCCACGTGTCTTCTTCCTCTGTACTCTCTCCATACGCTTTACAAACCGTGTCCACTGGTGACTAAGTTTTAGCCACTCCACCTAACTAGTATCGTTATCCAGTTCTAGGTTTTTGCTTTTGATTTAGTTTTGGATATTGTCCTCTCTCACTTGAATTAATAGAATAACCTTCTAATGGACTCTGTATTTTAGAGCTCATAACTTTCATGTCTCCCCTGGAAACATTTTAATGCTCCCGAGCTGATTTTTCTTTCCTTTGTTGATATATTGTACATTATTCAGTACTTCTGGGATCAGCAGATGATATAATGGTTATGTCGTTGGACTCTCACGTAATCTACTGCAGTGAAAATCCAGGGCCCATTGGCTTAAAACTCATGCCAGGCTTCTGTACATGGGTGCCCAAACTTTCAAGAGGAGAATGGAGGAGGAGAAGGGGTTGTAGTGTGGCCAACCCCCTGGGGTGCAATTTCTCACTTTCTGTCTCTGCCTCTTTGGCAAGTGCGCATACTCTATAGAAAAAATTCTCTTAAAAAAAAAATCAGGGGACCAGCAGTTAGCATAATGGTTATGTCACTGAACTCCCATGTATTTGACCACGGTTCAAGTCTGGACCTGGTGGCTTAAACTCACACAAGTGTGCATGTGTGCCCAAGATCGCAAGAGGAGAATGGAGAAGAAGGGATTGCAGCATGACCATCCCCCCTGGGGGGTGATTTCTCGCTTTCTGTCTCTCTGTCTTTCTCTGTCTCTCTGGTGAACGCATGCGCCCTATATCAAAAGCTCTCCCCCCCCCCAAAAAAAAAGAATATAAAAACCAGGATAAGCACTGTACAATACTCCCAATGTAGTGCTCATAACATATTACAGTAATTATTCTTTTGAGTAGACCTTTCAGTGCCTGACAGCAGGAGTAGATCTAAGATTATTCAATACATTTTAAATATCACCTTCCTTTTATATCTACAGCCACTGTTTGTGGTTTTGGACCACTTTAGATCAAAAATGGTAAAAAAAAAAAATTAAAATACAATTTTTAAAATACAACTATTTATGTACTATTTTTGGTACATTTGCATTGTTTTTGGTATTATACGTAATATACAGGTGATTTAAAATATATGAAAGGATGTTAGTAGGTAATATGCAATGATACCATTTTAGATAAAAGACTTGAACATCCAGAAATGATTATATCTGCTTCTGTCTCAGAACCAGTTCTTTTGGATACAGTGGATAATTCTTTACAATGTGAAATAACACTCAGTAAAGTAATTAGAAGCCCTACATGAGTTCCGAAGGAAATAAGTAGGTAGGGGGAAAGGAAGGAAAAAAGGTTGTGTTGAAATGAAAGTTCTGTTGGAGAAGAAGCATCCAGTGTGCAAGAAGTAATGAGTTATTTATTCGCTGATAGAAACCTGGGCTTCTGCAGTTCCTCTTTCAGACCAGCTCATGAAGGCTGAGCGTCTGCAGGTTAGAGCTTGGTAGTTCAGCCTGAGGTGTGCTGTCTTGAGTCTAGTTCACTGGTTCGGGAGGAGGAGAAGAATGCTTTTTACTTTGGTGAATGCGTTGCTGATTGAATAACGAGTATTCATTGAACCTACTTTTTTCTAGATTTTTAATCTTTTTTTCATATTTTAGAATACATGAAAATGTGTAGTGAGATATTTGGGGATGAAGACCCAGGTGAAAACACAAAATTTATATATGTTTCATATACACTTGATGTTCGTAGCTTCAATGTACTTTTATACAATATGCTAAACAATTTTTGTTCAAAAACCAAATTTCTGTACACTGAATCATCAGAAAGTGAAGGCATCACTGTATCAGCCACGTGGTTGATCTGTGGTTGATCTGTGGATGATTGATCTGTGGTTGATCTGTGGTTGATCTGTGGATGATCTGTGGTTGATCTGTGGATCTGGTGTTGATCTGTGGATGATCTGTGGTTGATCTGTGGTTGATCTGTGGTTGTTTGGCATCATCATTCCTGACTCCGATTTACATGTTACCAAGAACATTTTTTTTTTACTTTTACTCCCACATAAGTACTAAATAGCAAAAAAAATAAAAAAAAATATTAATACTGGGTCCTTTGGGAGTTCTGAATACACTGTGTGTTTGGGAACTGTTTTGGCTGTGACCCATCATATGAGGTTGCTAGGAATGTTTCCTCTTGTGGCACGCTGGCCATACTCAAAAAGTTTCAGATCTGAGAACATTTAAAACTTTAGGTTTTCAGATTAGAGATGTGTAATCTGTCCTGCTCTAAGGTGTGTATCACTTGACTCAGAAATGTACTGGTTTTCAGGAGGTCAGGAGGAGAAGGTTCTGCAGCAGTTCGACTGCAGTGCAACCTGACGTGCCACTCTAGCCAGAGTCCCATGGATTTCTGGTGCTGAAGCACTTGAGTGAGAATGCAATTCATCCTCCCTGGTAAGCCTCAGTAGAGGGGCCAAGTGCATATGTCCTGGGTTCTAACAAGGCCTTGAATTCCAAAGAAGAACAGGAGTTACCATTTGTAAAACAATTCCTGGAATGCAGAGACGCCCTAGCAGATTCTAAAAGCCTTACTAAAAGACACCAAGTAATTCTGTCCCTGGAGTTGCCCATTTGGAGTAGGTAGTATCAGCTCCTCCAAGTCTCAGTATTGGGTAGCTAGTTTAGCAACTCATCATATAACAGAAAAAAAAAAAAAAAAAGAGAGAATCACCCCATGCAAGTCTGGAAAGTATAAGTAACTTGTATTAAAAAAAAGTACTGACTCCTAAATTTCCAAGCTCTACCTAAATAGTGCTAATACCTCTCTCTCACCTCAAATGTATAGCCTCAGGGAGACAGATTCTGATCAACTCCTCCATGATCAGCTCCCAGAGGAGAAACGCACTCGGGCCTACTTCTCTGATGAACTATACTATACCAACTATACGTTGGTACTGGCAGAGAATATTGTACACTGCAGCCCAAGTAATACGTGACACTGAGGGAAAGTGATGAAAGAAAATGTTCCCAGCAGGTAAAGATGGGAGCACATTCCCTTTGTGTGGAAGAAGAAATGGCCTGAGGTGTGAAGCAACATCAAATCCTGGGTATTGCTGAATGATTGATCTTATTGGCCAGCTACTTAGGCATAATAAGATCAGGGACAAAATAAAGAAATAAAACGTAAATTGAGAAATGACAACCTATTGAGAGGATACAAAATATGCTAGTATTTGTGTTTCGTATTAGAGCTCATTAGAACCACTGTAACTAGTGCTTGCATAAAGAACCCTTAAAGTGAGTGGAGTGAATGAAGGCTACACCTGGGTCAAACTGAATGCAAATCCTCTTAACAAGCCCCCTGCTAAATGTTCCAATTTATTTTTCTTTTTCCACTTCTCTGTATTGAGACTCTAACCTTTATCTTTGCATTAGTTAGTTAGAGCTGTGTAACAAAGCACCCTCAACACAATGGCTTCAAATAAGCTGTTTGTTTAGCTCACCTTCTGTGGATTGTCAGTTCAGGCTCACCTCTAGAAGATAATCTGTACTAACAGTTATTCACCATTAGCAACTTCTCCCTAGACTCGTACAGACATTGCTGTGTAGTCTCATGTACTTTTAGCTAAGGCCAAGAAACAAATATTATGTTATATATTGGAGGAAAACTTGCTTTTTTTTTTTTTTTAATTCCCAGAATGTAAAACGACCCTGGCCTAACTTTCCTAAGTTAGTCCCTTAAACTTTGTTTCATCTTTCTGAAATCTTAGTATTAGGAAAAGTGTTTTTATCTAAGAGAAATGTAATCCTATGAAAAAGTTGTTACTTATGTTTTATTTTCTCATGCTGACTCTCTACCACCCTCTTTCTATGAACCACTTTGTCCCTTTATAACCTCTAGAATCCACACCTATCCTCTCCACCATCACATCTTCCATTCTCTCAATCTCTGCCATAAAGTACAGACATTCAGCACACATTGCGTGGGATATACAATGTGTATTGTTCAATGTCTGCCTCACTTTGCTCAACACTCAGTCTCCTATATTCACTCATTCTGAGTCAAACAAAAGGATCTTATTATTTCATATAGCTATGTAATATTCTATAGTATATATGTGCCACAGCTTTTCAAACCAGGCATCAGTTTTCAGACCCTTAGGTTGGTTCCATGTTTTAGTAATTGTGAAGAACGCTCAATAAACATGAATTGGAAGTGTCTCTCCAATTCAGTGTTTTCTTATCTATTGGGTTAGAAGTAGGACTACTAGGTCATATGGAAGTTCTCTTTGTAGGTTTTTGAGAAACATATTGTTGTCCGTAATTGTGGAGAACATATTGTTTTGTTAACTAGGCCCGACTTTTTTTTTTCAAGTTTTCTGATTGTTTATAGTATTTGACTATTAATGAACAAATCACTCATTCTAATATATATAACCTAGCTTTAGATGCAGTTGATATTAGCACTGATGTGAATGTAACTATGGAGAGGAGTGATACTCAAAATTTTTAAGGTCCTGTATGAAGTGACAAATTTAAATAATGTCACAGCTTATCAGATAGTGTCAGTTCTTAAAAATGGGAATGGCCTTACTAGAATATTTCAGGGAATTACAAAAGTAGATACAGATATGAATGAACTTAAGTATGTTGTAAATTATTAGCATTGATGTGAATGTAACTATGGAGAGGAGTGATACTCAAAATTTTTAAGGTCCTGTATGAAGTGACAAATTTAAATAATGTCACAGCTTATCAGATAGTGTCAGTTCTTAAAAATGGGAATGGCCTTACTAGAATATTTCAGGGAATTACAAAAGTAGATACAGATATGAATGAACTTAAGTATGTTGTAAATTCATATTTGTATTTAAAAGAGTCCTACCAATTTAATAAACCATGTGATTAAAAAGATCAAATTTTATTAATTTGCAAAAGTAAAATGTTTTAAATTATATATATATATTTTTTTTTTCAACATGACTTAATATTTCAACCTAAACTTTCAGCTATGTCCAAGTTTCAATAGTAATAAATGCTTTTATCCTTAAACTATAATTAGAGATAGCCATCTAAAACAGAAAATTTTCATTTTGTTCATATTTGTTCATATGCCTTTAGTGTTTTAATTGTTCTAAATACAAATAGCTTCTTTATCATAGAATACAGAAATCGCCTAGCACAAATATAACTTGAAGATTATTTATCTTCTCCAGGAGTATCAATTTTACACTGTTTAACCTTAAATTCAATTGATATGGTTTAAATAATTTCTTAAAAAGTTTCATAGAATAGTCAAGATGCTAAAGACTTGCCTCACAGATTTCCAACTAAAGGCTTTTAACAATTATAAATCATAATTTAATATACATGCCAATACACAGGCAAACTTTGGATGTACAATTAGAAATTTAATTACATTGGAAATGCCACTGCATATTTAAACAGATGACCAGGCATTATGGCTTACACAGATAACAGAACTCTCTCGTCCACGCGTGTGCTTCAGAGAGGGAGGACTGTGTCTGCTGGAATGACAGTCACCAGCTGCCTGCAGGGTATGAAGTGTTATAGATTATTTTCCTTCTGAAAGCAGATTTCTTTGCAATAACTTCATTTATACTGTGAATTTTGTTAAGCCTCTCTTAAAAAAAAAAAAGAAAAAATGATGTCCAAAAAAAAAATTTCAACCTGATTACATTGTTTACATTAGATTTTAAAACTATTTTTTTGCTTCTTATTTGTTTGAATGTTTTCTAAATATTTTTAATCCACCAGAAAAAGTGTTTCCAAATTTAAAAAAGTAGCAAATCAGCTACTAAGTTGTAAAAATAAAAAAATGCAAATATAAATTTGAATAGCTTTAATAAATTTGAGTAACTTTAAAACTGTTTATTCAATAAGGTATTCCTAAATAAGAGAATTAACATGCTAAGAGGAATATAATTTTTGTTTCATAAAAGTTAATCTGTCATCATTTAAGAATTTTCAGGTTGCTACTGAAACAATATAAAATGTAAACATTTTTAGTTGAAAGTAATAACTTATTGGGTATTTAATGTCAGGACAAAATTTTGTTATTATTTGAAAAATGCAAAAGAAGAAAGCATATTTTTTCATGAAAATAAATTTTAAGCAATGTCTATAAACTATAGTGAAAATGCTGCTTACTAGAAAATAGCTACCCATATGTTAAGGGACATTAGTAAGACAAAGTCATTCAGGGATTGTTAACACACCCCCATGACTTTTGTATCTGGTAACCTTAAAGTTGGACAAAGCCAAAGTGTGTTAGAAGAAGATGATATTCAGTTAGTCATATTCCCACATTCGCTCAACAACCCATGTGATGAATAACAACTGAGCACCTTCCATAGATGGAACTAAGTCCCTCCTCTCCTGGAACTAATTCCAGTGGCAAACAACAAATTTTGAATCCAGTTAATAATTAATGCCACAAAGAAAACCAAAGGTAGGATAAGAGAGGAGAGAACCACAAGGAAGTTTCCATTTTAAACGCGATGACAGAGTGAGCCTCACTGATGTAGTGCTATTTGGAACGACTTAAGGAAGGAAAAAGGGACAGCAGAGCTTTGAGGAAGTGAGGGCCGTGCTCGGGAAGCGATAGCAGCAGGTTACTAGAGGGAATGGGCAAGGGGAAGACTGGAATGGGAAGAAAGTAAAGAAATAGCTTTCAACCAATCTTCAAGAGCTGTATGTCATTGCAAGGATTTGAATGTTATCAATTTCTAATTCATTGAAATAAATTTATCAATTAATTGAGCTATCTTAAGAAGGGACTGATAGTACCTTTTTAAAAATTGTCATAGGGCCTGTGCCATTCGAGAGAGAGAGCGAGGGTGAGGGAGAGGGAGAGGGTGAGGGAGAAAGTACTCTGTACTCCCTTCTCCTTTCCTTCTCCACCGGATTGCATTTTGGGCATGCGCATATACACACTACAGGTGTTTTCCAACCTTTCAGGACTAGGATGTGAACTACTGATGCCGTGTGAGATCTAGCTTCTGTAAATAGTAGGGCATGGGACCGACCTGAATTACTCTTTTTTCTTTTTTTGAGATGTTTTTGCTATAGGGCACATGTGTTCGCCAGAAAGACAGAGAAACAGAGAGAAAGAAAGAGAGAAATCACCCCCCGTGGGGATGGCCATGCTTCAATCCCTTCTCCTCTATTCTCCTCTCGGGATCTTGGGCACACACACACACCCAGCATGAGTCTAAGCCACCAGGTCTGGGACTTGAACCACCACCGACTACATGGGAGCCCAGCAACATAGCCATTACACCAACTGCTGGTCCCTGGGTCCTTCTTTTAACAAGAATACTAGATCAACAGATTAAAAACATGATAACTATACTTAATTTTTATTGAGTTGTCAGAAAAGTCATGGCACATTGTCACATCATTTTTATTGGGTTGTCAGAAAAGTCATGGCACATTGTCACATACAAAACCGGAAAATAAAATCATGACTTTTCCAACAACCCAATATATTATAGACATTTTTGTTGCTTACGAAGTTGAGCTGTCAGTGCAAAGTTGACAATAACAAGCACAAAATTTTATTATAACATAAAATTAGAGGAACCTTTTAAAACTATGAATAAACCTAAAACAAAAAGTACGAAAATATTCATCACGTGAGGCGTTTGCAGACTGTCCTTCACAAAATAAACGAGAAGATAGTAACAGAGTCTTCGCAGTTTTATCTTGTAAACCTCTATCCAGGTACAGCGGAAAGAGCCTCACGTTTGCCATGCGTGAGCGCTGAGAGGTTGCTTAGTGAAACCCACAGCTCCCAGACCTCCAGCCAACTGAACACCAGGTCCCAGAGCTCTTTTAGCTGTAGTCAGTGAAAGAAACCAAATGTACCTCTCAAAAAATGACCGTTGCTTAGAGAAAATTATTATAGCACAGTGGGCCAGCACCTAACTTAAGAAGTCATCAGATTCAGAGTAAGAAATGTTTGTATTGGGTCCTTGGGAAAGTCATGACACATGTTTGCATAGAAAAACAGAGAAAAATTCATCATGGCTTCCCCGACAACCTAACATGTTGGCCCAGCTGTGGTGCTGCAGCAGCAGTGCAGTGCTGTGTTTGCAGTGCCGGAGGCCATAAGGAGGATCAAGGTTCGGGTCCCTGTGGACTGACTGTACATGTGGTCTGTGTGTGCCTACGACCCTGGCAGGCTGGGAAGGCTGGGGAGAGGAAGAGCATGTG
>NW_006204918.1:2816836-2818752 GCF_000334495.1 Tupaia belangeri chinensis
TATGAGACCCTGCTGAGGGTACTTGTCTCTCTCCCTCTTACACACACACACACACACACACACACACACACAAATTAAATAAATGTAAACATATATACATACATAAAGTTTAAATGTTATCGTGAAAGGAGTGAGTACATTTAGACTTTCATATAGGTGGCAATGATCATTTTAATCAACTTAAGAAGCAATTGAATGAACAGTTTCGCCATCACCATCAGAAAAACATTTAATTCATCCATTAAGGAACAGCACATTGTATTTCATTACTTTTGTATAAAAAATGTATAAAATATGATAAGACTATACCATACACCATTTTTGTATGCATCCCCCACAAAAGGAAAATAAATTATAGCTGATAAAACTCTAGCACACCATAATTGTGAGTTGAGATGCATTCAGATTCTAGACCTGTTGGAATGTGGGACTCTGTTTGTCTTAGAATTAATGAAATTCTATAGGTGACGCCACACTGAACTATATGTCAGAGGATGTGAGTTTAGTTGAAGATCAGCTAATTAAGTTCCAAATGAAAAAGAAAATCACTTAATTTTTCTGAGCTCTAAGTTTTCAAGATTTTGTATGAGAATAATGATCATTATTTCCTATAAACTTCTCCAAAATAGAATGAAACGATTTTTTAAAGTAGAGCTAAACACTGTATTAGGTTATTTTGTTATAAGGTATTTGATGTTAAAAAGTATTCTCAAACTAGAATAAAAAAATCTAAGTTCTTATTATCTTTCAGAAATGTAAAAGCTTTGACAGAGCTAACTTATTTTCCTAAAAGTTAAAATGATTTAGCTGGTGAAATTGGGAAGAAGTTATTTATATTTTTATCTTAAAATAATGGTTAATTTTTTTTCCATTTCCTATGATAACTTTTGCCATTTTCAGATAATTTCATTTTCAGTTATTAGCTTTTCTAATTCTTAAGTTCTTACATATCTCCCTTCTGAATCTTTCGGAAGTTCTGAAATCTTTACTGTCTTGTTAGTCCTCTGTGAGTGGCTGGCGACACCCCAAAACAAGCTGCCATTCGTTTCTTGGTACTAACACCTAGTAAGTGCTACATTTAGATGGATTGCAATCATAAAACTTTATTATTATTTTAGATTCTGCTTTTCCTGAAGATTTTCGATGATATTTTAGCATATTTTATACTCCAGGACCTCACTGAGTCATCACTTTCTGTTTTGGGGATACCTTTTTCTGTTGATGCCATAATCCTAATGTACAGTTATGTTTCGTTATGGAATTTCACAACTTGTTTGTTTTCCACTTCATAGAATTATCTGGAACTTTATTCTATTGAATTAAATTGTATTATTTTATCATTTCTTTAGATTATACCACAATAATGACTAATTCTAAATACAGATTTAGAGGTGTTGACCTTTATAACCTGCCAGCTGCTCTCAAATATGCAGGTATAGATAAAATGCTAAGCAATACTGAGCCTGGCCTCTTTTACTTGGAATCAATCAATTAGGATTAAAGAACTGAAATGCAAGTGGTTTATCTAGATTTATAAACTGAGCGTGCGAGATAAAGTATTATTGACCTGAAAGGCATGTCTTTATAAAGGCTATGCCCATGACTTGCTTTTCCAATTTTGAACTACAGAGTCCATTATATAATGTGTGTTTTCAATAAAGTTCCATATACAAAGTAGAAAACCTGTAAGTAAATACATATTGTTCTTAGCATCTCTGCCTGGACAGTAGGAGGCAGCCGTTAAGGATTCTTATATCCAAAAAACTTCATTAAAATCTTACAATATTAAAGAAAAGTTTCTGAGAGCACTACTGTAACCTCTTTTATGTGCTGGTTACATTTTACTATGTGTATGTGTATATATATGTGTATATACATTTATATATATGTGTATATATATTTTATATAGTATATAT
>NW_006204918.1:2818783-2880024 GCF_000334495.1 Tupaia belangeri chinensis
TACATATTTTTTTTAATTTATTAAGGGGGCAGCTTGCCATGGGGCAAGTTCACTTTCTGGAGAGTGAAAGAAACAGTGAAAGGGAAAGTGAAAAGTCACCCCCCCCCTCAGGGGGTATGGCCATGAGTAATCCCTTCTTCATTCTCCTCCCGGGATTTCGGGTTCTCACACACAAGCCCCGTGTGATTCTCAAGCCACTAAGTCTGAGACATGAACTGAAATCAGCCACATGGGAGTCCAGATCCTTAACCATCATGCCACTTAGTGGCCCCATTTTACTGTATTTCTTGTTGTATTTCCATTTCTTTAGTCAGACAGATTGGTTGGCTATTCTCTGTGACTTTCTTCCCTTTCCATCAATACGTGAAGCATCACTGCAAAATGGTGGATACGTGCCCAGAGAGCAGTCTACCTGAGGTTAGAGTTTATCACTTAGCTGTCTCCCGAGCAGATTTCCTATTTTCTCTGCACCTCTGATCTCCGCATTGTTATTATGAATCTGCGATTCAGCACTATCATGAAATATTTTCAGCCAAGCTCCTGGAACATTAATAAACCTAACAAATATTAACTATACATGTACTCATTTCTTGCTCAAACTGCTTTCCCAGAAATGCCCGTTGACATCCTGTGTATCATCCAAAGACCATCTACACCGTGACCTGGAGCCCTTCCTAGCGTGCTATCTGGGCCTTCGGTGGTGCAAGAGGAAGTCTTAAGATATTCATAAAAGCATTGAAAATAGTTACGGACCCTGGAGACCGTGTAGGAGAGCGGGAGAGGGGAAGACTGTCATAGGGAAGGAAGTCAGGGAGATAAAACAGAGAGGTAAGACATTCGTGGGACCCAGATGGTCTGTTACCTGTTGATGATGACGTGTATAAGTTGTTCTCAGCTGGGCTGGTCTGAGGTGTATTTCATGGTGGGTCAACTCTCTCTACAAGCTAAATAATGTATAGCATAGTGATTGGATGTATAAAATAATAATAATAATTAAAAAAAAAACATTCAGGGCTCCACAAGATATTCAGTCACTAAGAATGAATGTCGAAATCTAGCAGCCATTTTTGGCTGCTAAATTATGGAACATATCAGAAATTTCTTTTAGATCTGATTAACATTTGATCATTGCACACTTTTAGATCTCATTCCAACTTAGGGTTATGCGTATGTATTGTTTATTCCTTGTGTACGTGAGATTTTCACAGACACATCGCAGCTTCAGCTTTCCCCTGTGTGTCCCAGTACTGAAGCTGAGCGGGGCAGTCCAGAGCCCCTGTTATGTACTGTGGTCCTTAAGGCATGGAGAGCCCTAGAGGAAACCAAGCCACATATACAAGCCTGATGGCCTAGATTAAACTAGTACTGGAAAAATCATGTTTCTGGAAAATATTTTTATTGGTGTGGAATTCTAGGCTGACAGTTTTTTCTCCTTTAATACATTTAACATGTCACTTCGTTGTTCTCTGACTTGTATTCTGATTAGAAACCTACAAAGCCTTCATTTTGTTCCTCTATACAGAATGTGGCTTTTATCTCCCCCCAGCCTGATACGAAGTCTCTGAATCACTCACTGCTTGTCAGCCGAACACATCTTGGTGCATTTTCTAGATGTGCCTCTGGGTTTAGAGTTTCTTTTTTTTTTGGAGAGGTTTTTGCTATAGGGTGCGTGCGCTCGCCAGACAGACAGAGAGAGACAGAGAGATAGAAAGCAGGAAATCACCCCCCAGGGGGGATGGCCACGCCGCAATCCCTTCTCCTCCATTCTCCTCTCGGGATCTTGGGCACGCACGCACACGCACCCGGCGTGAGTTTAAGCCACCGGGTCCAGGACTCGAACCACGGTCGACTACGTGGGAGTCCAGCGACATAGCCATTACGCTAACTGCTGGTCCCTGGGTTTAGAGTTTCTTAAAGTGCTTGGATGTTTAGGTTTATAATTTTGGGGGATTTGCGATGATTATTGTATCAAATATTTATCATCGGGATTTTAATTACAAATGTGTTTGTCTTTTAATACTGAGCTAGAGTTCGCTGTTTTTGTTTGTTTTCAGTCTTTTTCCCCCCCATTTGTGTTTATTTGGAATAGTTTAAGTTCCATGTTTTTAAGGTCACACACACACACACACACACACACACAAATATATATAAACCATGTCTCCTAATCATGCTATGACTCTACTTTTGAATATATGTAATATAGTTATAATAGCCTTTTGATAGATTCTCCATTAATTATGAGAGTTTTGGCTTTTTTTTAATAGATTCTATTTTTATGGCAAGATTAGGTTCACAGTAAAATTCTCATATATTCTTTGTCCCCATTGCCAGCAATCCCCCAAGAGGGGCACATCTCTCACACCTGATGAACCGACACTGACTCAATTATTGCCGACGTCTGTCGCTTACGGTGGTGCTCGTTGGTGGATGTGGTGTGGTCTGTGGGGGCTGTTAAGTGTGTCCTGACGTGTAGTCATCATTACCCTATTACCTACAGTCGTCTCACCACCATCAGTTCTTTCTGTGCTCTGTTTACTCATCTCCCGACCCCCGCGCCTGCCACAATAACCTCGGCAACCACTGATCTCCTTACTGTTTATTTTATCACCTTTTCCAGAACGTCATGTAGCTGAAATCGTAAAGTATGTAGGATTTTCAGATTAGCTTCGCTCACTTAGTAATGCGCATTTAGTTTTCCTATATGTCTTTCTTTCCATGATGAATTTTCTAATTTCTTCTGAATGCTGAGTAATATTACATTGTCTGAATATACCAGTGTTTTTGTCCTTTTACTTATTGAAGAATGCCTTGGTTGCGTCCAAGTTTCGACAGATATGAATAAGACTATGGTACTAATCTGTGTGCGGGTTATGAGGACATCAGTCTTGGGCGAAGACCATAGATAGAGCCTGATTGCTGGATCGCATGGCAAGCCCATGTTCTGTTTTGCTAGAGAATGCCAAACCAGCTTCCAAAGTGGGTGCACGGTCTTGCATGTCCACCATCATAAATGAAAGCTCCTTTGGCTTCCAATTTTTGACTGCGTTTGGTTTTGTCAGCGTTCGGGTTTTGGCCAATCCAATAAGTGTGCAGAAGTGTGTCATCGCTGCTTTCGTTCGTATTGCTCTGAAGATAGATGACGGGGAGCACCTTTCACATGCGCGCATCTCCCATCTGTTCATCCTCACTGGGCTGTCCACTAAAGTTTTCATCCCATTTTTTACTAGGTTAGTTATAGATTTTTTAAAGTTCCTTGTAAATTTTGAATAATGATCTTTTTTTCTGATACTTCTTTCACAAGTATTTATTCTATGTTATTGCATTTTTTTTATATTCTTCACATTGTCTTTCACATAGAAGAAATTATTTTAATGAAGTTACCATATCAATTATTTATTTCATGGGTCAATTCTCTTTTTCATGGATCATGCCTTTGGTGTTGTATCTAAAAAATTATTGCAAAAGTCATATATTTTTCTCTTATGTTACTTGAAGAGGTTTTATACTTTTGTGTTTTACATTCAGGATTTGTGATTCATTTTGTGCTAATTTTTGTAGAGGTTGTAAGGTCTGTCTAGATTATTATTTTTGCATGTGAGTATTCACTTATTTCAACACCTGTTGTTTCAAAAGCTCTCTTTGCTCTATTGTATCACCTCTGCTCATTCATCAAAGATAAATTGACTGTTTATGTGGGTCTCTTTCTGAGTTCTATTCTGTTTCATTTATCTATGTGTAATAAATACCACACTGTCTTTGCAGCGACTCTCAACGTCAGGTGGTGTCAATCCTCCGGCACTGTCTTCAGTATTGTATTAGCCCTTTCAGGTCTTTCACCTGTCCATGCAAACTTTAGAATCAGTTTGTAGAAATCCACAAATAGCTTGTTGGCGCTTTGATTGGATTGCATGGAATCTACAGATCAAGTTGGGAAGAACTGACATTGCAATAATATCGAGTCTTTCTATCCATGAATATAGAATATTTATCTAGTTCTTTGATTATTTTTCATCAGAGTTTTATAGTTTTCTACATAAATTGGGTCACTGGAAAAGTCATAATGCATTTTTACATAGAAAAACAAAGAACAGTATGCCATAACTTTTCCAATGATCTTAATAGATTATGTACATATTCCATATTTATACTCAAGTTTTTAACTTTTGAGCACTAGTATAAATTCTCTTGTGTTTTAATTTCCACTTCATTTGTTCATTGCTGGTATCAGAAAGGCTCCTAAGTTTTGTAGGTTAGCCTCGTATTGTCTTGCTATAATCATTTATTAGTTCCAGGAGTGATTTGGTTGAACAAAGACTCCTCTACTTCTATCTTTACTATTTATATTACTTTTATTGATTTTTTTTTTGTCTGTGCATGTGTTTGAGGAACTACTAAGAACAAGGAAGAAAAGCAGCATGAGAAAGAAGTGAGTGGAGTAGTTCTTAGGGTTTCACCCAAGTTAGGGATAGATTGTGTAACCACCAGGTAGAATAAAGACCTCCTAAGACATGGGTCAAAGTTTGTCCCAGACTGAAGACTTGTATGTGTACTCAAAAAGCTCAGAGTCAGTCTCCAAATTGATCACAATAGCTTAACCACTTCACAGAACAAAGTCCAATGTTATTTTAGGAAACTCACAGAAACATCCATTAAACAGTGATGTAAATCAAAATGACTTGCATAAACTGAAAATTACTAGATAGGCAAAGAAGTAGGCAGCATGACTTTTAACAAGAAAAAAATCAACAAATAAAAGATATCACATAATCACAGCAATTGATAGAGGGAAGCACTGGTAAAATCCAACACCTATTTATGATGCAAACTTTCAGGAACATAAGAATCAAATGGGTTTCCTCAACCTGATATGTGTACAATGATGCCTACAGCTGATATCACACTTACTGGTGATGAACGACCAGCTTTACTGCAGAGATCAGGAGCAAGTCAAGGATGTTCCCTCTCACTACTCTTTTCAACATTACACTGGAAGTCCTAGCTAATGTATCCCAACTCAGCATGAGTAAGAAGCTGTTTGGGTTCACCACTCTGGGGAGAGGCCTGAAAATCCCTCCAATGAGCACTCATAGAGATCGCCATGTTTGTTTTTCTAATCTCAGAATCACTGCTCTTTTTGCCCTTGTTCCTAAAAAGAGATAGTTTTATACACTTCGTTGGGAACAAAGGAAGACATGAGTTTACTTACTAGAGGAGCTCTGCTCATGCCCAAGGCAGAGAATGGGCTGTGCTGCCATGAACATGGGCTAACATACATGATACAAATCAAAGAGTTCGTACATCCACTCTAAGTCACCTGCGACCCTGTCTCCAAGGCAGAGGTCTAGTTTCTATATACAGTGTTTGAGGATGACCGTGATCAGGTTATTGATTAGCAGAGTGGCCAAAACGTGTATGTTGATTTTATGCCTGTGATCTGGTGGTGTGGACATGGTAGAGCAGTATATGCCTGAGGAATGGCTCTGGCCACAAGCTGATCCAGTGTGGAAAGGAAGTGGTCACAAGATGTTCAGGAGGCCCAGCTGGGCCAGCAGCCAGATCTCAGAGAGAGAGGGCGAAGAAAGAGGTGGGGAGAGCTCGGTGTATTCAACCTACTCTCAACAATGATAGAACTTAAGGGAACAGAGGTAACTACGTAAACCACCATAAATGTAATTTTCATGTCCAAAGTTTAAATGATATCTTCTAAATTATGCATTAAATGTGTGAGTCACATGCCTCTAAGGTGGCCATTTCTGAAACAATAAGATATATATTGTACCTGCTATAAAGAGTCTTTATGTTACTTTAATGCATTATTTATAGAATGCTAAAAATTGTGAAATGGAGAAAATGGGAATTATGGAATGGAGAAGGTACTCAATATAAATTTATTATAGACTTTTTTTTAAACAGTGTTACATATTTGTAGCTGTAGTACCAGAGACATAGCTAATGATGGGTCAGTTTAACTTACTTCATGGAGCTAAGGGAAGCTATTACTCTATAATTAGTCTTTCATTTCTTCTTGTGAACGTGGTCTTGGAGATGAACTGTTTTGATTAGTTTGGACATTAGTAACTTTCCACACTTCTATTTTTTAACTAGAAGAAGAACAAAAAAACTTTAAACCAATTTTAGTAAATTTCATTTTTGCATTTTAGACATTGACAAAAAGTTAGCTGTTTTAAATTAAAAAAATCATAATTTTCCTTAAACAATGTGTTTAATCAGGCTTAGTCACAGAGTGTGCACTGACAAATGCGCCTGCCAGGCACGCTGAGGCCACCTGGATGTCAGCTTTTGTTCCCGGTTCACCCTAACTCGGGTGCAGTGACACCTGCCAGTCATTCCAGTCCTTTAGGAGATGGAGGGGGATAATCACGTAGGGAAGCCCTGTCTGAAAAGGCAAAACAAAGTAAAATGTTAAAAATAACATGGAAACAGATACTAGCCACTTGTATTTTATTCCAGGTTATAGTTTGATCCAAGGTTAGCCGTTTACATTTATTTCTGGAAAAAAAAAATATATAAACTCAGCCATAGAACTCTACCTACAAATTATAGAGTTGTATTTATGCTTGTGGAACTTTTAAAAATACCTGGAAGGGGACCAGCATTTAACTAATAGCTATGCTGCTGGAGTCCCATGGAGTCGACCGTGGTTTGGGTCCCAGATCTGCTGGCTTAAACGCACGCCAGGCGCATGTGCGTGTGTGCCCAAGATCCCCAGAGGAGAATGGAGGAAAAAGGATTGTGGCATGGACATTCCCCCTGGGGTGTGATTTCTTGCTTTCTGTCTCTCAGTCTCTCTCTGTCTTTCTGGTGAGCAAACATGCCCTATAGCCAAAACCTCTCCCCTCAAAAAAAAAAAGCAAACAAACAAACAAAAAAAACAAACAAAAAAAACCCCTGAAACTATGTGACACATTCAAAAACAAGTATATTTTAATGCCAATAGCTTTCTTATTTTTAACCTTTTCTCATCAGCATAATTAAAACAAAAATGAATACATCTTTATAGCATAGAGCATACATTCTTATGAACATCATGTTGCATGACATTTAAGCCCTAGAATATTCAAGCGTTATCTTCATTGGGCACCACATTGTTCTTGGTTCTATTCTGTTCAACTTTTAATTTGTTCACTTTGTACATTTTTCTGTTCATTTATTCAAAACTTACTGAGTACTTAATGTGAGTCCTGACCTCTACAAACTTACCATCTAGTCAAAAGCCAGGTAAAATTAAGCACAGTGGGTCATCAGTGGCATGGTGGTTAATGTGCTAGACTCCCATGGCTTCGGGATCTCGCCGGGCATGTGTGAGTGTGTCCTCAAAATTCCTTCATGTCCCCAGGACCATGGGGGAGAAAGGATTGTGGCATGGCCAACTCCTGGGGGATGATTTTTCACTTTCCCTTTTACTGTCTCTCTCTTGTGAGTGTGCATGCCCTACGACAAAAACTCTTAAAAAAGAAAAAATTCTGAACAGATACAGTGAATAATATGATGGGTAACCAGAATGTAGACAGAATCACGAGACAGGGGACAATGGGAGTATCAAAGAGGACCCCAGGACGTTTGAGGTGGGCAATGTAGACCAGACATTAGCAAACTACCATCAGCAGCCTAAGTCCCATCTATTACCTGTTTTTTTAAATTATCTTTAGTTGGAACACAACTCCCCTGATCCCTTTCCATATTGTCTGGCTCTTTTCTCACTACAGAAGCAGAGATTAAAACCAGAAAGCCTAGCATGTTTGTTATTCAGCCCTCCACGCTAAAACAAATGAACAAATATTTGCTGGGCACAGCAGTAATGCGCTACTTAAGAGAAGCCGGCTCTAACATGGCGACCGTGGGTCAAATCCCCAGCACGGTCTGCCTCAAACACACTGGGCGTGTGCATGAGGTCCGGAATCCAGTGGGCTGGACAACTAGAACAAGGAGGGGATTGCAACAGGACAGGATCCCATGGAGCACACCTCTCTCTCATGCATGGTCATGTGCATGTTTGTGCTGATCACAAAGAATAAACAGAGTTTGCTGAACTCTAATGAGGACTACTCACTCTTAGCATTTTCCAGTGAACGTGAACTCTCGATAGTGCTAGGAGAGACAGCAGAGTCGAGTAAACCTAGTGTCCTAGGGACTTTGGGGGCTCCAGCAGAAGGAACCCCCATGCCGGATGGGACCGAAGAATATGGAACTCTGCGAAGGACGACCGTCATGGTCACAGCCAACATCTCCGTCTAAGTATCCCTTCCTGCTGCAAGTACCCCTTCCCGCTGAAGCTTTGCTTGTCTCTTCCCAGCCAGAGCTGGCTACCTCTGTGTTTGCCTTTATCCCAGGCACCGCAGGTGACTCATGCTTTCAGATCAAGCACAGCTTCCTTCATGTTTGACTGAGTCTTGAATAATATTCTCAAATATAACAGAAGCCTTCAGTATGGCTGTTCAGTACAGACATGCATACCTAAGGACTGACCACCAACTTGATTCTATAATTAAAATGCCTAATAGTTTCTTTCAAGAATGTTCTTAAAATAGCACATCTTACCAATCAACACTTTTTTTTTTTTTGAGAGAGAGACTTTTGCTATAGAGCGCGTGCGCTCGCCAGACAGACAGAGAGAGACAGAGAGACAGAAAGTGAGAAATCACCCCCTAGGGGGGATGGTCACGCCACAATCCCTTCTCCTCCATTCTCCTCTCGGGATCTTGGGCACGCACACACATGAGCCCAGTGTGAGTTTAAGCTACGGGGTCGGGTACTCAGACCTCAGTCTACTACATGGGAGTCCAGCGACATAGCCATATGCCAACTGCTGGTTCCCAATGAAGAATAGTTTTTATATCTGATCTACCAAGTAGAGAGTATGAGACACAAAACCTTAGAAGTTTACAAAATGACACATTACCAGTAACTTGCCAGTTAAAAAGTTTATTGGTTATACATTTTCAAAATCTAAATAGGGACTAGCAGTTGGCATAGTGGCTATGTTGCTGACTCCCAAGTAGTCGACCGCTGTTCTCCCCTGGAGGGTGATTTCTCGCTTTCTGTCTCTCTGTCTCTCTCTGTCTGTCTGGTGAGTGCACGCGTCCTATAGCAAAAACTTCTCAAAAAAAAAAAAATCTAAATAGAGAAAAAATGAGGTTTAAGGGTCAGCCCATAGAGTGGTGGTTAAGGTAGCGGTATCCCTCATGGCCAACCCTGCAGTTCAAGTCTTGGTGTTGGCACCTTGAAAACTTGAGTGTGTTTGTGGGCTTGCCCGGAATCCGGAAGGAGGGACAAAGAAGGGCCTGCAGCACTGTCATGCCCTTTCCCAAGCTATCTGCCTCTTCCGGGTGTGTGCAAACTATTTCAAAAATCAGATTTATTATCTGCCAAATAAAAAGTACAATACCTCTTGAAGTGATTTAGAAGATAAAACTCTTCGGGTTTTTTAGCATTTTTGCATTGTTTTTCTCAGTGCTCTTATCCCATTTCCAAAATAAAAGAAATCAAAGCAACTTCTGAATCTGTAGGTCAGATTTGTGACATTTATTCTGAAACTGGAAAATAGTCTTTGTTTTCCGTGGAGATAAGTATTTAGATTTCAGAAATGCCATTTCCTGAGAGTAAGAAGACAGACAACAGGTGTTAGGATAGTTAACCATCCATTCTATGAGTTTATTACCCAGAAGACATAGTCTAGGGATGGGTTACATGGGATGGAAAAGCCTCCAATGTAAGCTTAGAATTAAAAGAGTATTAACGTATTAATTTATTACATTGGTTGCAATTTGTTTCTGAGATTATTCATATTATTTTCCCCTACTGTTACATCCCAATATTTATTAAAAGGAATAAGGCTTGAAAATGAAAGTGCAGGCCTGGGGGATTTTAACTATAAATGACTCAGGCTTAATTGGTGGGTTTTCCTCATCAAGGTCTTTCTGATCCTTGCCCTATCTCAGCTGGACATCGTGATGTGAAGATTGTAAAATAGGGCCTTCTTGAGGAAATTTAACTGTGTTTGTACTAGGCCATAATTACACCTTTTCAAAGAGTCGCACAGAATTTTGTTAAAATAGGCAGCACGGCGTATATCATATAATGCCTTTCCAACCTGGACTTTTCCATTCCTGGACAAATATTAAAACCAGATGATGTCATTCAATCTGTTAATAAAGGGTTTTTAGCAGAAGATCTGATAAGAAACTCCTGTTAAATGAATAGGTGTCCAAAGGTGACCCAATTACAAAGTACCGGAGCAGAGGCGAGCAGAGGAGGTGCCGGAAACCCATGCCATGTCGCACCGCCGTGGAAGCCAGAAGACCCTTGCCTGAATATTTTCAAATATTTTGAGAAGTCACAAAAGAAATGCGTTGTATGGAGGGAAGACTGGGTCCTTCATGGTTCTGAACCTGAAGTGCCCAGGGACGGCCATTTGTTGAAACCCGAGTGACTGACGAGAAAGAGGACTGAACCCTGGACTCCTGTCAGCCTTCTCTGCTCTCAGAAGACACGGGGTTGAGAAGCAGGTCCCCTCCTCTGTGCAGCCGCCTGGTTTGCGCTCAGTGACAGCTGCCCTTGCTCAGCCTGGCCAATGACCAGTCCCTCAGGGCAGCCACTAAGCTCATGGGCAGCACAGCTGTATTTCCTGGAACTGACTGAGCTGTGCCCTTACTGCCATGTCAAGGTGGACAAGGCTTTCAACCCTCCTGAGCCTCGTTTTCTCCAACTTTAAAATGAGGAACAAGCAGGGCCAACAGATGGTTGGTGATTCCGTTGCTAGACTCCCACATGGCTGACCATGGTTCAAGTCTCTGACCTGGTGGCTTGAAACTCACACAGGGCACACGTACATGTCCAAGATTGCAGGAAGAGAATGGAGAAAGGATTATGGTGTGGCCATCTCCCCAGGGGATGATTTCTCACTTCCCCTCTCATTGTCTCTCTCTCTCTCTCTCAATCTCTCTCTCTCTTGAGAGCACATACTACCTAAGGAAAAACGTCTTTAGAAAAAAATGAGGAACAAGAATATGAGTGGGTTTTCAAAAAATTCATGGAAATGCACCTAACCAAAACAAATAAGCATGCATTTCAATATTCTTGAGCCAAAATAAACTTTTATTTTAATTGTATTTTTGCATGAGCTGTAGGGCATAGGCACTTACCAGAGACAGAGAGAAAGAGTGAGAGAATGCGAAATCATCCTCTGTGGCCACACCACAGTCCCTTCCCTTCTATTTTCCTCTAGGGATTTTGGGCTCTCACACACCTGCCTGGTGTGCTTTCCAAGCCACTGGGTCTGGAACTTGAGTTGTGCGCTCAGCCATGTGGGATCCGGCACCTCACCCACCATGCCACCTGCTGGCCTCTGTGAGCTTTCTGAAGTCCCATCACTGCCTACCGCATGAGTTCTGTTGAACATTAAATGACTCAACATACACAAAGATTAGAACAGGGCTTGGAACCTTGAAAGTGCTATTTTCATTGCTATTGCTCTTATTATTACTGAGTGTCCTCCATTTTAGTGTGTCAGTTGTATAGTTCCCTCAGGTATAAGCACCTTCAAGTAGATGTGACCTGCTAATATTCCATTGTCTCGATGAACACAACTGATCATTTCCTTTCTTATTAGGGGGGCTTAGTGCATTAAAAGATGAAGAGACATGGAACCAGCAGTTAGTCTAATGGCTATGTCGCTGGACTCCCACGTAGTCGACTGCAGTTCGAGTCACCGACTTGGCGGCTTAAGCTCATGCCGGGCACGTGTGCGTGTGTGGCCCAGACTCCAAGAGAAGAATGGATGAGAAGGGATTGCCGCATGACCATCCCCCCCTGGGGGGTGATTTCTCACTTTCTGTCTCTCTGTCTCTCTCTGTCTGTCTGGTGAGCACACACGCCCTATAGCAAAAACCTCTCCAAAAAAAGAAAAAAAAAAGATGAAGAGACATGGAACCAGCAGTTAGTCTAATGGCTATGTCGCTGGCCTCCCACGTAGTCGACTGCAGTTCGAGTCACCGACTTGGCGGCTTAAGCTCATGCCGGGCACGTGTGCGTGTGTGGCCCAGACTCCAAGAGAAGAATGGATGAGAAGGGATTGCCGCATGACCATCCCCCCCTGGGGGGTGATTTCTCACTTTCTGTCTCTCTGTCTCTCTCTGTCTGTCTGGTGAGCACACACGCCCTATAGCAAAAACCTCTCCAAAAAAAGAAAAAAAAAAGATGAAGAGACATGGAACCAGCAGTTAGTCTAATGGCTATGTCGCTGGCCTCCCACGTAGTCGACTGCAGTTCGAGTCACCGACTTGGCGGCTTAAGCTCATGCCGGGCACGTGTGCGTGTGTGGCCCAGACTCCAAGAGAAGAATGGATGAGAAGGGATTGCCGCATGACCATCCCCCCCTGGGGGGTGATTTCTCACTTTCTGTCTCTCTGTCTCTCTCTGTCTGTCTGGTGAGCACACACGCCCTATAGCAAAAACCTCTCCAAAAAAAGAAAAAAAAAAGATGAAGAGACATGGAACCAGCAGTTAGTCTAATGGCTATGTCGCTGGCCTCCCACGTAGTCGACTGCAGTTCGAGTCACCGACTTGGCGGCTTAAGCTCATGCCGGGCACGTGTGCGTGTGTGGCCCAGACTCCAAGAGAAGAATGGATGAGAAGGGATTGCCGCATGACCATCCCCCCCTGGGGGGTGATTTCTCACTTTCTGTCTCTCTGTCTCTCTCTGTCTGTCTGGTGAGCACACACGCCCTATAGCAAAAACCTCTCCAAAAAAAGAAAAAAAAAAGATGAAGAGACATGGAACCAGCAGTTAGTCTAATGGCTATGTCGCTGGCCTCCCACGTAGTCGACTGCAGTTCGAGTCACCGACTTGGCGGCTTAAGCTCATGCCGGGCACGTGTGCGTGTGTGGCCCAGACTCCAAGAGAAGAATGGATGAGAAGGGATTGCCGCATGACCATCCCCCCCTGGGGGGTGATTTCTCACTTTCTGTCTCTCTGTCTCTCTCTGTCTGTCTGGTGAGCACACACGCCCTATAGCAAAAACCTCTCCAAAAAAAGAAAAAAAAAAGATGAAGAGACATGGAACCAGCAGTTAGTCTAATGGCTATGTCGCTGGCCTCCCACGTAGTCGACTGCAGTTCGAGTCACCGACTTGGCGGCTTAAGCTCATGCCGGGCACGTGTGCGTGTGTGGCCCAGACTCCAAGAGAAGAATGGATGAGAAGGGATTGCCGCATGACCATCCCCCCCTGGGGGGTGATTTCTCACTTTCTGTCTCTCTGTCTCTCTCTGTCTGTCTGGTGAGCACACACGCCCTATAGCAAAAACCTCTCCAAAAAAAGAAAAAAAAAAGATGAAGAGACATGGAACCAGCAGTTAGTCTAATGGCTATGTCGCTGGCCTCCCACGTAGTCGACTGCAGTTCGAGTCACCGACTTGGCGGCTTAAGCTCATGCCGGGCACGTGTGCGTGTGTGGCCCAGACTCCAAGAGAAGAATGGATGAGAAGGGATTGCCGCATGACCATCCCCCCCTGGGGGGTGATTTCTCACTTTCTGTCTCTCTGTCTCTCTCTGTCTGTCTGGTGAGCACACACGCCCTATAGCAAAAACCTCTCCAAAAAAAGAAAAAAAAAAGATGAAGAGACATGGAACCAGCAGTTAGTCTAATGGCTATGTCGCTGGCCTCCCACGTAGTCGACTGCAGTTCGAGTCACCGACTTGGCGGCTTAAGCTCATGCCGGGCACGTGTGCGTGTGTGGCCCAGACTCCAAGAGAAGAATGGATGAGAAGGGATTGCCGCATGACCATCCCCCCCTGGGGGGTGATTTCTCACTTTCTGTCTCTCTGTCTCTCTCTGTCTGTCTGGTGAGCACACACGCCCTATAGCAAAAACCTCTCCAAAAAAAGAAAAAAAAAAGATGAAGAGACATGGAACCAGCAGTTAGTCTAATGGCTATGTCGCTGGCCTCCCACGTAGTCGACTGCAGTTCGAGTCACCGACTTGGCGGCTTAAGCTCATGCCGGGCACGTGTGCGTGTGTGGCCCAGACTCCAAGAGAAGAATGGATGAGAAGGGATTGCCGCATGACCATCCCCCCCTGGGGGGTGATTTCTCACTTTCTGTCTCTCTGTCTCTCTCTGTCTGTCTGGTGAGCACACACGCCCTATAGCAAAAACCTCTCCAAAAAAAGAAAAAAAAAAGATGAAGAGACATGGAACCAGCAGTTAGTCTAATGGCTATGTCGCTGGCCTCCCACGTAGTCGACTGCAGTTCGAGTCACCGACTTGGCGGCTTAAGCTCATGCCGGGCACGTGTGCGTGTGTGGCCCAGACTCCAAGAGAAGAATGGATGAGAAGGGATTGCCGCATGACCATCCCCCCCTGGGGGGTGATTTCTCACTTTCTGTCTCTCTGTCTCTCTCTGTCTGTCTGGTGAGCACACACGCCCTATAGCAAAAACCTCTCCAAAAAAAGAAAAAAAAAAGATGAAGAGACATATTGAAATACTTGAATCCCATCATTATAAATGTAATTATTGCTTTTCCAGGCTTCTTTAAAGATAATGACATGTGGTATTAACAATACACCAATGTTTATGGTATGCAGTATAACAAAGATCTTAGTAGGTATAATTGAAGTGCAGACTATTCTGTTCTGATTTGGGAAGAATTATAAATAATTACTTATGCTAAATGTTAGTATATTGAAATCACAAACAATAATGGATGCATTATTGCAACACAAAATTTACATTATAGTTGTGAACATAGTCTATCATCTTCCTAATACTAAAATCTAGAATGTAGACTGGAACAAGTCCTTAAAGATATGTGAACACTTTATGGTTAACTTGATAAAACTTCCAGAAGGCAATTGACTTTTGAAATCTTGCTGGATTTGAATCTCAGAATAGATTTGGGTTTTGTTAGCTACAATATATAACAAAAATGTAAACTTAGTGACGACTTCCAAAATGTCACAGTAAGCTTGTTCATGTAGTTTGTTGATTAACTAGAGAAATAATCTGTAACAAGACATGGGTTTCCTACTCATTGTAGTGTGGTTTCTGTGGGGACTAAGGTGGCACCACCTCCTGGTCCAGCAGCCCCAGTTCTAGCTGTGAACCCAAAGGAGACAGAATCAGGATCTCAAAGAGAAATTTGCACCCTCATTCACTTCAGCATTATTCATAATAGTCAAAATATGAGGACATCCTAAATGTCTGCTGATGGATGAATGAAGAGAATTGTGTGTATGTGTGTGCCTGCACACACATGCGTGCACACACATGTGTACACACACACATGCACACACACCACAACGAAATAATACTCAGCGATAAAAAGAGGCAAGTCCCACCATTTGTGAGAGAATGAATGAAACCACAAGACATTATGCTATGTGAGAAAGATCAGAAACAAAAAGACAAATATTGCGTGATGTCTTATACACAGAGTCTAAAATAATCTAACTCGGAGAAGCAGAGAGTAGAATTGGGACTCCCAGGAGTTGGGAAAGGAAACTGAGTCTAGGCAGATCTAGAGTTATTTAAGATGAATAACTTCTGGAGATCTAATGTGTAACAATGTAACTATGGCTGACAATACATTGTATATTAGAAATTTGCTAAGATAATAGATAGTGTATTCACCACATGCTTACCAAAATAAATAATAAATAAATAAATAAATAAGAAAGAGGTAACGATCTGAAGTGACAAAGGTGTTTATTAAGTTGATTGTGTGGATTATTTCACAATGTATACTGAATTACTCAAGGAGTACACCTTAAACATATACAATGTTTAACTGTCAACCATTCCCCAATAGGGCCAGCAGGTGGCATGGTGGTTAAGGCTCTGGATCCCACATGGCCAAGTCAAGGGTTCAAGTCCTAGACCACATGGTTTGAAAAACACACTGAGACTCTGTGTGTGTGTGTATGTGTGCATGTGTGTGTGTGTGTGTGTGTGCCCAAAATCCAGAGAGGAGAATGGGGGAGAAAAGTTTGCAGTGTGGTCAGTCCCTGAGGAATGGGGTGATTTCTCACTTTCTCTCTCTGTCTCTCCAGCAAGTGCACACACCTTATGGAAAAAAGATTTTTTTTCCAATAAAAATATAAAATAGAGTGTGATAGTAATGAACCTGTATGAATTCAGCATTTCGCTCGTATCCCATGTTCGCCTCTTCACTGTTCTATGACATAGTAGCTTCATATTTCCTTGCGATTGCAGCCGAGGGTCAAATCGGAATTTACTGCCTTGAACAAAGCTCTTTTTTATAAGACACATAGAGGAAAGGGTAGTTAAAACTTGTATTTTAAAATAAATTATGAAGTTCAAAACAAAGCTAAGAGGGAATTCCTGGTTATAAATCTGGGTAGAATTTCAGGTTTTAAATTTCATTAGACAGGCAAGAGCCCAATTTATCACACTTTTTCCTTTTTTTAACCTCAGAGATTGAAACAACTTTAGGTCTTCTTCTTTTTTTTTTTTTTTTTTTTTCAGCAAATAAGTGTAGTACAAATCCAGGGGTGTGATTATATATATATGTGTGTGTGTGTGTGTGTGTGTGTGTGTGTGTATATAAAAAAAATATATATATATATATATTCAAGGACTGGGTACAAGCACAACAAAGACTTCTGCCTATGAGCAAGGATGGAATTTGTTTTAAAATGAATCCAGGCTATATTTAGGGGCTTCTTACAGGTGAAATTTTCCTTGAGGTATACGGAAATTCTATTTTTAGGTATCCTTCAGAGAACTGACTTCCTAATACATAGAAAAATATTTACTTTGATAATTATCTGCTAATTATTCTGCATTACAGTCTTTTTAGTTTTCTTTTAATTGTTATGGCCCATCTTAAGCTGTCCTGTACAGAGACCACGTTTTATTCATTCTCAAGTGACATCACAGGATGAAAATCAACAAATGTTCAATAGCGATGATGATTCAAAATCCTGTGACTTTTCTGCTTTGAGATCATTTTAGATTTCTTTTGTTTGTTTGTTTGTTTATCTTTTGCGTATAAACTACATATAAATGGGCAGCGTTTAAAGCCATGTCAGAACCTAAGAGAAAGAAACTGTGGCCATTGTTTGGTACTTCGAAATGTAGACTAAGAATATTTTATTAGTATCTGTGTAAAAGCAGCAGGTGAAGGTGCCTCCCTGGGAGAACGCGTGGTGAGGAGCCGGCGCTCTCACGGCCTCGTGGCTGTCCCCGCGGGCCCTGCCCACGCACCGGGCATTGCCTGAGTCCTAATGTGCAGAAAGGTGGGGAGGACATGGCGCTCTTCTGTTCTGGAACGGAGAAAGTGCGTCAGGGGCCTGGCTCAGTAACCTGCTGGCTTAGGCAGCCGGATCCCAAATGGCCGACCTCGGTTCTAATCCTCGTCCCTGCAACTTGAAAAATATACCTGGAGCATGTGAGCGCGACCAAAAGCTCAACAGGATGGCGAAAGGAAGGAGAGCTGTGGGGACATGCCTTCTGCCTTTCTCTCTGCTGTCCCTCTCTGGGGAGCACATGTCTCCTCAAGCAATTAAAAAAAAAAAAAAAAAAGTTTTAAAAGAATACACCTATGTGAATTCACTTTTTCCAGCCCCATCCCCAGTACCTCTGCCTGTGTAAGGGACGTATTCATGATTAATACATGCCCGAAGGGTCCTGTGAGCTTAGCTTACATATCGGTGCCCTCTCTAAACATTTTACCTGACTCTTAGCACTTCTTCCACTCAGAAAAAATGGTTTCAAAATAGTCCTTGAGGGACCAGTCGTTGGCGTAATGGCCATGTTGCTGGACTCCCATGCAGTCGACTGTGGTTCGAGTCCCGGATCCAGTGGCTTAAACTCGCGCCAGGCATGTGTGCATGTGTGACCAAGATCCTGGGAGGAGAACGGAGGAGAAGGGATTGCAGCATGGCCATCCTCCCGGGGGGCTTATTTCTCAGTTTCTATCTCTCTGTCTCTCTCTGTCTTTCTGGGGATAGCAAAAACCTCTCCAAAATAAGTAAGTAAGTAAGTAAATAAATAAATAAATAAAAGTCCTTGAAACATTCAAGTTTCTATTTGTATCCTACCTGCTTTAGCTAGTGTGAGTATCCAGGAGAGTGCTGTAGCATTGACAAACGTACACACATAAATACACGGACATTTCAGAGTTCGCTCTTACGGAGCAGTATTTACCCAGCTGGAAAGTAAAATAGCTCCTTTTTAATAAGATTGAAGAATTACTACCCTCCAACCAAGGGGAAAAAACCTCGTACAGCACTGATACCAAGTTTATTTCTTTCAGGATAAAACGGGATAAAAGAATGATTAAGTGTGCCCTAGTTTCATTATCTCTTTTTCTCAGAAACTTAGACTTCAACTCAATTCTCTTTTGCAATCTTATAAGGAAAAGATATGCCCTTGTCTTTCTATCTGGGTAGAGAGAAAATAACTGGTACTCTCCTTCTCAATCCCAAACGCTGATAAAAATGTTTTGGTTTATCTATAGAAAAAGTCAGGCAGAATAGTTGTGTACTTATCTGTGTGCTGATAAGATATAATTGACATATGATTTCTGATTCGCTTTTACAGCCTTCACCCTGCTGTTTGTTAAGCAGACAAAAGATTGTTATGTTGAAAGCATACTAACATTTTTTCACTGGAGCTGGTCACTAATTACTATCATAAAAGGAAAAATATTAATTCATTTGCAAGACAGATTTTTAAAGCGTTTTCGTGTGATTTTCGCTGTCCCACAGGCCTTGATTGTGAGTTGCTGATGGAAATAACAATGTGAAAATGACCAACAACAGAGGAGTCATTTAGCATTTCGCCCACTGCCAGCGCTCCTTTTATGTCCTACAAACATTTCTGTAATGGGGTGCTTCATGGGATTTGAATTCAACCAGAATGTGTGCTAGGACATTTGAAAGGCAGGTGGGCACTTGGCAAAATATCTGAAGCTGCATGGTTATTACAGACACACAGAGATAATACTTAAAAGCTGTGAGGTGAAATGTTTGCTCGGTTGCCAGGTTGCCAGGATCAATTTCTTATCCACGCTTATGTCCCGGGGCCTAACACTCCGAGTGTCATATGCTTCCCAGGAAGTGGAGTTACTGTTCATTTCTTCTTCAGAACACTTTCTTTAATAGTCCTTTGTATTTTTTAAGTGAAATTCACTAGAAATCAATGTGTAAAATGTAACTATTTTAAAAGTTTTTAAAATAATTATTTTATTTAATTTTATTTATCTATTTATTTAAATTTGACCAGAGAGAGACAGGGTGTGAGAGAGAGAGGGAAAGTGAGAAAGCAGGGCACCAGGTCTGGGACTTGAACCGTAGTCGGCCGTGTAGGAGTTCAGCGCCCTTACCTACCATGCCACCAACTGGCCCCAATATTTTTAAAGTTTATTTATTTTTCCTTGAGAGAGGCACTCCCAACAAGATTTTCATGCTACCATCCTCCCTCAATCTCAGCCAGCCCAGGTCATGAAAATGCATGCACTCCCAGCTTACAGAGGTCCAGAGTTGCAAAACCTGGATCTTCCCCTGTGGGGCTAACTGCATAATGGGTACACCAGCACCTAACCCCAAATGCATGCCTTCTTCACTTAGAACAATCTAAACCCAAGGTTCATTCTTTAATTCCTTTCATTTTAATTTCAGAACTACCATGTCTTTGGTTATCTTTTAGTGATACCTGGTAAAAATGTCTACATAGACATTAGAACAATAGAAGAAGGAAGTACACATGCAACCTCTCCTTTTTTTGGTTAGTTTATTAAATTCTATAAAAGTTGATGAATAGGTTATGAGATATTTCCAGAAAAGATGGTTTTCAAACATAGCAATGCAATTAGCTAATGTTTACTGACCACTTGGTAAGGCAAATATAGAGCTCACAGTTTTACTTTCTATTTAGTTCCCTCTTAAAAATGTAAATGGTATTTTGGGGAACCAGCAGTTAGCGTAATGGCTATGTTGCTGGACTCCCACGTAGTCGACTGCAGTTCGCGTCCCGGACCCGGTGACTTAAAACTCACACTGGGTGTGTGTGCGTGCATGCCCAAGATCCCGAGAGGAGAATGGAGGAGAAGGGATTGTGGCATGGCCATCCCCCCTGGGGGGGTGATTTCTCGCTTTCTGTCTCTCTGTCTTTCTCTGTCTGTCTGGCAAGCGCAGGCGCCCTATAGCAAAAACCTCTAAAAAAAATTAAATAAAAATGTAAATGATATTTTACACAGAACTTGAACAGGATAGCCGAGTGTCAGAGTTGGGAGCCAAAACGAGGTGACCTGATCCTAGAGCCAGCTGGCCTCACCCCTCTCCCACAGGCCACAGCGCTTTGGAGAGAGACGTTTAGTCTTAGATGCCATTACGTTTCTTCAGGCATGTCCCCCAGAGCACGCCATTCACTGCAGCTGTGCTCACAGGACCCAGGTTACTCATTGAACCAATATCAACAGCTGATACTGGGTTTTGAAAATCAGCATTGTAATGAGCCCAATTATTTCCCATGCCCTAAATGAAACACAGGAAAGAATGAAATGTATTAAAATAAGTAGCTTAAAAGATTTAATACCATTTGTTAATCAGATCCTGGGTTAAATGAGATGCATCGGAGTTGATGAGTTGATGGCTTGAGATCTTCTTTGTTTCTTTTTCTTTGTTTCTTTTTTTCTTTTTGTTTTTTGGAGAGATTTCTGCTATGGGGCACATGCACTTGCCAGAAAGACAGAACAAGAAATCGTCTCCCTGAGGAGGGGGGGGGGATGATCATACTGTAATTGCTTCTCCTCCATTCTCCTCTCTGGATTTTGGGCACACACGCACATGTGCCAGCCACGAGTTTTAAGCCGCCAAGTCGAGGACTCAAACTGTGGTCCACTACATGGGAGTCCAGCGATGTAATCATGCCATTTGCAGGTCCTGATGGACTGAGATCTTGTCCTCTTTACGGGAATGCTGACAATGTGACTGTCATGCAACCTTGGTTTCCTTTTGTCCGTAGTATAACCTGGCCCCATGTTCTAAGAACTAGTACGTGGGGTCTTCAAGAAGTTCATAGGAAGTGAATGTTATGTAAGAACTACGCATGGATTTCAAAAATGTTTGCGCCAGAATGAACTAGTACTTTAATTTCCTGTTCTCGCAACCTTCTATAGTCCTCTCATGGGTGGGCATCTTTGAGGGGCCCGCCCTGTGCTATCCACAGGAACCTAGTCAGTAAATAGTCCGGCAGTTAAGCTCCAAAAATTCCCGTTTGTAGTACCGCAGAGGCATGTTCTTCCTACCATTTCTGACTTGAAAGATAAGATGCCGCTGAGTAACAAAAGTGGGGGTGGGCTTAACAGTTATTGGTGTCTCATAAATGCTAGAAATTACGCCTGTCCTTTTTCATTTTGTTTTATTTTCTTTAGGGTGCATGTGCTCACCAGAGAGAAAGACAGAAAGAGATAGGGAAAATGAGAACTCACCCCCAGGGGATGGCCATGCTGCCGTCCCTCCTCCATCCTCCTCTTCGGATTTTGGGCACGCATGCGTACAGGCATTTTCTCAAGCAGCTGGGTCCACGACTGGAGCCACAGAGTAGACCACGTGGGATCCACTGCCTTACAACCACCCTCCTCCTGCTGCCTATGCTGGGTGCTTTCATGCCCCGTTTCCTAATGACATCGATACCGGAAAAGTATCGCAGTGCATACACGTGTGAAGGTGCGGGGTAAAATTTAAACCCAAACTTGTCTGAGTCCCGAGGTCTGTCAGCCTCAGGTTTTCAACTGAGTCTTGAAGTAGACATTGAATTTGAAACAGCGAAGACCCTGGGTTTGATCAATAACCACACGTGCAGAGAACAGGAAGTAGGGGTGTGCCGGAGAGAGGAGGGCGCTACTAAAGTGGCTGTTTTTTTAATTCTGTGAGTATGACGTTAAGCCTTATTTTCTGGGTACTATGGGATCCATGAAGAGAGATTTTCCCCCATGTATTTATATATTTATTTAGCTAGCTAGTTTCTTAGTGAATATTTTGGCATAATGAAATGAGTCTCATGCTTTCACTAACAAAATCAGTGAATAAGATGCCAATTATTTGAAAATGTGTATTTAAGAAGTTTTCAAGCAGTTCACAGAAAAGCACATAGAAACTATATTTTTATTTCAAAAAGGTTTTGCACCAAAATGAACTTGTACTTTAATTTCAATTTTCATTAAAATTTCTGGAGTCCCTTATATACTTAAAATTGAATTTTTGATCAATTATTAGGATATGTACTTAAAATTTAACTTTGAGATTTTGGTCACGTATGCACATGTACCCGGCGTATTTTTCAGGCCATGGTATCTGGGATTCCAACTGTGGACGCAGCCATGTGGACCCAGTGCCTGGACCACCATGCCACCAATGACCCAGCCATTTTAGTGATATGTAATATTTTCATCAAGTGGCTCAAACTGCCTAAGTTGTAAGATAATCATTCTGCTTTTTTTTATTATTATTTACATTGTTTTCATCAAAGCATTTCTGATGTAGAACATTTGGGGCTAAAGGGCAGGTAGATGACAAGAAACACTTGGGGCAGAGGGTTTGGAAGTCCTTGTTAGATGGCTGTCCAGCCCGGCTGTAACCATGACACCTTTTATTAATAACTAGCCCTTCCCCGAACTTCTCATGTGCACCTTCACTTCCCTTGTTAAATTCTTCATACTTGGTCTTCAACACATTTCAAAGAGCAGGTCAACAGATAATGCCTCTATGTAAAATGTCAGTTTCTCTCCATTGAGGGAAACTAACTTCCCTTGAACATGCCCTACTCATTCCTTTCTTCTTTTCCCCCTAGGATTATTTATTTAATTTCATTCATCATTATTATTACTTTCAAATTTTCCATAGGGCACATGCACTCACCAGAAAACTGGAGAGAGAGAGAAAAGGAGAGCGAGAAAGCAAGTTGCTATGTCTGGGACTTGAACCGCAGTTGGCCACGTGGGAGTCCAGCACCCTAATCACCACACCACCTGCTGGTCTCCTCATTTCTTTATTGTATGGCATTCCTAGTTTCTCCCTTGAGAATGCTGAGCTTGTCTTCCCAATAGACCTTTCTACTTACCCATCACTCTGTCTGGAATATTATTTTCTTTGTTTCTTCTCATTGCTGGGAGCTTAATGACCCTTTCTCAAAGGCCTTTCCTGAACTTTCCATTAAATGGCTCTAGTATAGCCATTTACTATTACAATAACCTTCCTCCCCCCTTTTTTTTTCTTCCTACACTATCTAAAATGATCTTTTTAAAGATTATTTGGTTTCTGACACCAGAATATCAATACAGAAAAGCACAAGGCATATGTATTATTTTCCTTTGGGTGACATAAGAGGGCACCACAGACTGGCTGGCTTAAAAAGTGCTTTTACTGTCTTGTCGTTTTGGAGGGCTCGGGGTCTGTGCCCAAGGTGTCAGAAGGGTTGGTTCCTTCTGAGGACTCAGACAGAGCTGTTTCCACTCTGTGAGCTTTGGGTTGTCTCAGGGGTTCCTAGGCTTGTAGATGGCTTTCTTCCTAATCTCTGCCTTCATGTTCTCATGGCACTCTCCCTTTGTGCAAGTTTTCCCTGGGTGGCCCGACCTACGGGACAGTTGAACAGGTTCCCTGGGGGAGGGAGTGAGAGATGGGACAAACACACGCACACACAATACAAGGTGCTGATCAAGTCTTCTTCGTCCATCTTCCGTTTATTGAGGAAAAATAGCGAGTTATGTACAGCTGGTGGGCACCAATTGGTTGCCCGAAATGCAAATGAGATAGAACAGCATGAACTAATCATTGATGTGGGTGGATCTCTCCCGTTGCCTAGAAACCCAACCACTTCGGGGTAGAACGGTTGGTCACATGGGTTTGCTCAGTGAGGAGGTGAAGCCTAATGGTTTCCAAGATGGTGGGTAGTTCAAGATGGCGGATAGCTCAAAATGGCTTCCGTATGCAGTGCCCTCCACACCTGAGTTATAAAGACACGAGTCATACTGGATTATGCCTTCAGACTAACCTGAAATATTACATGTGCAATTACTCTATTTCCAGATAACGACATGTTGTGAGGTTAAGGGAGTTAAGACTTCAGTATTTGCATTTCAAGGAGACACAGCTGAATCAGGAACACCACAGTGACTCATGTATTACCTGTGATGTGCTGGGAATCACAGCTCTTGGTTGATTTCATGAAAAGGTGTAGATAATAGTAGTCATTCCAAGACCAGTCATTCCAAAACGAGTCATTATAAAAGATTTCCTGGAATTTTAAAATGACAATAGTATATTTTGGAATGGGTTCTCAAGGTAGGTCTTACTATTATGCATATGTGACTACCAATACCATAATGAATAATATAAAATATAATTATTCTGGTTATTATTATTTTATTATTAAGAAATACTTTAGGGCCAGCAGGTAGCATGGCAGATAAAGGTGCTGGACTCCCACATAGCCAACTGTGGTTCGAATCCCAGACGTGATGACTTGCTTTCTCACTTTCTCTCACTCTCTCTCTGGTGAGCAGACATGCCCTATAGGAAACTAAAAAAATAATAATAACAATAAGAAAATTAAATGAAAAACTTTTTAAAATTCTTTCAAGGTTTTGTTTTATCATACTTCATAAAATTTCTAATAAAAGGATGCAATTTTGCAGCAATTCTGTGTTGCTATTACATAGCTTTGGAAATATAAATACAACTAAACAAGATCTAAATTCTAACAAACAGAATCTAAATTCTAACAATACTACTCTGTGAATAACAACACACTCCATTTTTAATCAAAACAAGTGAAATGAAGATTAAGTTCACAATTTCTATTTCTTCCACATTAGATAATTTATTGAGTGAAAGTAGCCTTCAGGTAATAAGTCTTCTTTCACTCAAGAGGTATAAATGTTTTTAGTCCTCCTTTCCTTCCAATCACTCTTTTTCCTTTCTTGTTTTCTTCTTCCACTCTTTCTTCTTTTCTCTTCTTTCCTTCCTTCCTTCCTTAATAGATGTTTATTGAACATCTTCTTTCTCCTAGACACACTTCTTGGTGCAGACAGAAATAGCTGCTCTTGAGTATTGCACTCTAGTGCCCTAGACACATAACAAATGAATGAATAAGGAAATTAGTAATACATTAATAAAACCTACTACCATGTATCAAATATGTCCCCTCTAAATTCATGCATTGGAGTTTGGCTGTGACAGTATTAAAATGGCAGAAACGTACTTAATCTGACGATGGGATTAAGTGGTGGAGCCTTTAAGAAGTAAGTGGAGGGAAACAGCAGTTAGCGTAATGGCTATGTCACTGGACAGCCACATAGTCGACCACGGTTCGCGACCTGGACCTGGTGGCTTAAAACTCATGCCAGGCATGTGTGTGTGCATGCCCAAAATCCCGAGAGGAGAACGGAGGAGAAGGGATTGCGGCGTGGCCATTTCCCCTAGTTGGGTGATTTCTCGCTTTCTGTCTCTATGTCTCTCTCTGTCTATCTGGCGAGCGCACGTGCCCTATAGTGAAACACCTCTCCAATAAGAAGAAAAAGAAGAAGTGAGTGGAATTGGAAAGGTCGTCAAGGTCGGGTGCATAAAGCTGAATCCTAGCGTCCTTTAAGATGGAGAGAAATCAGAGAACCCAGGACCCAGATTTAGCTCTTCCTGCCTTGTGATGGGCCGCTCTGCACTCCTGGGTCTCGCATTGGTACTCAGCAGAGAGCATCCCTCCTCAAGAAGGCCTTCACCCAGAATGTTACCTTGACCTTGGACCTCCAGAGGCACGAACTGGATAAGCATTTTAATTATTTTATTTTATTTTATTATTTTATTTTATTTTTTATAATTTGCCAGGAGGCACATGTTCTTACTGTGAAGAGAAAGAGAAAGAGAGAGAAAGCAAGAGCCTTCCACGGGCCATGGCCATGGTGCAATCCATTCTCTCCCACCTCGCCCTCCGTTCAGGATTTTGGCATAGTCACTGAGCCCAGCATGTTTCTTAAGCCACCGGGTCCAGGATTTAAACCACGCAGCTGGCCATGTTCGATTCAGCTGCCTTTACCGCCACACCATGGGCTGGCCCAGACATGTATTCTTCATACATCACTTAGTCTGCGGTATTCAGTTATCGAGCAGCAGAGAATGGACTAAAACACCTGCTGAGAAGAACAGCAAAGCATAAAAGAGAAATAAACACTGTTGATCACAGCAATTAGATATTAGAGACGATGGAGAGCAGGACTCAGGGCTCAGGCGAAATCTGAGTAGAGACGAAGTAAGTGTCTTAGGCGAAGGGAAGCAAAGTGTGCAGGTACGTGGGAGAGCATTACAGGGCAAGGGCTGACAACTGCAAAGGGCCAGAGGCTACAGCATCTCACCCTTCCGTATGGACAGTGGATGTGCGAGGTTCAGCCTGGTGGGCACAGTGGGCTTAGGATAGGTGAGTAACGCTATCTGAATTAGCGCTCTGCTTTCAATAGCTCAGAAGGGCATGAAGTCAAGTGCAGGAGAGCTCTGAGGAAGATAGTGCCATCATCCAGGTAAAACAGTGACAGACTGAGGTGGGATATGGTCATTCCGAATATATTTGAAAGGTATAACCAGAGAAATATGTAATGTATTGTGTGTGCGCTGTAAAGAAGAAGAGCCGAGGATGACCCCAAAGTTCCGACTCGAGCAGTGAAGAATATCTGAGTGACAATTACCTGAGTGGGGACGTCTGTGGTAAGAGCATATTCGAGGGGACTTGTAGGCTCGTGAAGATGTTAGAGCATAGCACTGCATACATCACATACTTACCTGCGTTCCATAACTTTCCGAATATATCGTCAATGGTTTCCAATATTCTTAAAGTAATTTTTTAAAGAATTATTTTAATTTATTTTATTCCTTGTCACTATTTTATTTTATTGAAGTTGACCAGAGAGAGACAGAAAGAGAGAAGGAAAGTGGGAAAGCAAGCTGCCAGGTCTAGGACTCGAACCGCGGCCAGCCATGTGGGAGTTCAGCTGCCCCAACCACCACGCCACCTGCTGGCTCTGGTTTCCAATTTTTAATAAGTTTGTTTTTAAGTTTTTTATTTTTTTTGGGGGGGGGGACTGTGGCTTTGTTTTCACCTATGATTCAAACTCATCAGAGTATCTTTAAAATATAGTTAGTAAGGACGAGATAGCTTTAATTTAAAACTCAAAGACTGATTTCAGGGACTAGCAGCTAGCATAATGGCTATGTCGCTGGACTCCCACGTAGTCAACCGTGGTTCATGTCCCAGACCTGATGGCTTAAACTCACGCCGGGCACATGCACATGCATGCCCAAGATCCCGAGAAGAAAATGGAGGAGAAGGGATTGCAGCGTGGCCATCCACCCGGGGCGGTGATTTCTCGCTTTCTGTCTCTCTGTCTCTCTGTCTCTCTGTCTTTCTGGAGAGTGCACGCACCCTATAGCAAAAACTTCTCCAAAGGAAAAAAAAAAAGACTGACTTCAAACAGTCAAAAATGAATTAGGAGATAAATATTTTATATGTTATTTTAGGATTGTGTGGCTAAATTTCAAACTTAATTTTGGCTTAGATTCTCTAGTTCAATAATGTGTACATATATACAACAAAGTTTAGTCTCAGTGATTGCATTTATAATATGTATGAGTGGACTAGAATATTAATGGATACCATATGGATTGATAATAGAGAGACCAACTCTTTGGAATTATTCTTTCTTATTTTAAATTTTTTTTTGCTATTTAAGGCAACAGTTATTCCTAATACTAATATTAACTGGTAGGCATTACAATTTTAAGTACAGGGGCCAGCAGGTGGTGAAGAGGGTAAGGCAGCTGGGTTTCACAATGTAAACTCTGAGGTTCAAGTCCCATACCCAACGGCTTGAGAATCATGCCAGGAGCAGTGTCCGTGCATGTTCCAAATCCCGAGAGGAGACTGGAGGAGAAGGGATTGTAGCATGGTCATCTCCTGCGGGGAGGTGATTTCTTACTTTCCTTTTCTTCTTCTTCTCTCTATCTCTTTCTGGTGAGCACAAGTGCCCTATAGCAAAAACTTTAAAGAGAAAATTAAATTCAAATATTCCAAGAAAAATAGATATTTACATTTTGCTGAGCATATTGGAATCATTTATTGATTGTTTTTTACTTTTAACTAATTATAGCTCATAGGTCAATGATGATCAATTATAAAGTATAATGTCAATTTTATTTTGCAAAATATTAAAGCCAAGTAAAAATATAATCCTATTTTAAAATCCGTTGTTCAGTAAACATATTTATACATACATAATTTAAGCTTTTTAAGATCAATGTGTTCTGTGAAAAATCTAATCGTCTTTTCTCCCTTTCCTCATTATCTGTCCATACGGGGCAGGTCACACTCTTGCCTTTTCGTCCCATGGGGAGTCTAGGTGAGGGTGGGCTCCCGGGGTGGGTTCCAGAGGTGTAAGGAGTCCATCCCATTTCCTAGTGAGGCTGTCAGGGAGCAAGTGTGAGTAAAGAGGAAAATCCCCTCTAACTTTTAGAGAAATGGCAGCATCTATAACCTGCATTAATTTAATTAAGGTTGGAAGTAAATGAGGCTTGCGATAAGTTTCTTGAACAGTAGTACTACATACATTTTTTTTTTTTTTTGGAGAGGTTTTTGCTGTAGGGCGCATGCACTCACCAGAGAGCCAGAGAGAAACAGGGACAGAAAGCAAGAAATCACCCCCCAGGGGGGATGGCCATGCCTCAATCCATTCTCCTGCATTTTCCTCTAGAGGATCTTGGGCACACACACACACGTGCCCGGTGTGAGTTCAAGCCACCAGGTCTGGGACTTGAAACATGGTCAACTACATGGGAATCCAGCGACATAGCCATTACGCCAACTGCTGGTCCCCAATACTACATATATTTTAAAGGTTGTTAAACATCAAAATAAACCTCACGTATGAACTCATACACACATATACAAACACACATCTATATACAGGAATATCCAAAATAAATTTTCTCTGTATAGGAGGGGGCTTCAAAAGTTAATGGAAAACAGAGTTAAATATGAGTTTATTTTAGTGGGGCATTTTTTTTTTTTCTATAGGGCATGTGCACTCACAGAAAGAGACAGAGAGAGAAGAGGAGAAATTGCTTCCTAGGGAGGATGGCCTTGCAACAATCCCTTCTCCTTCATTGTCCTCTTGGGATTTTGGACACACACGCACCTGTGCTTGGTATATTTTCCAAGCAACCAGGTCCAGGACTTGCATCGTGTACTTGGAATCCAGCCACTTCAACCACTGTGCCACCTGTCCAGCCCAGTGTGAGCAAACTTTTAAATCCATGCACAGTTTTTTTTTAATAATGTACATTTTGTATAAAGTTTTGAAGACCTCATAATATTAGAACTCACATGATTGCTTCTGTTGGGTTTTGTTTGTTTCTTTGTTTTGCTTCTAGTATTTTAATTTCTTTTAGCTGTCAGAGGTCTTGTGCATTCTCCAGAGAGAGACAGACAGACAGACAGACAGACAGACACACACACACACAGAAAGAGGGAGAGAGGGAGAATGCACCCTCTAATGGGGTAGTAGCCAACCCCAATCCCTTCCCCTCTATTCCCTCACACGGTCAGGGAGTCAGCACACACATACACGCCCAGCGTGCTCCCCAAGCCTCTGGTCTGGGCCTTTGGCTGCGGTCAGCCATGTGGGGTCTGGGCTGGACCTTTAGCTATGGTCAGCCACGTGAAGTCTATTCTGGGCCTTCGGCTGGGGTCAGCCATGTGGGGTCTGGGCTGGGCCTTTAGCTGAGGTCAGCCATGTGGGGTCTGGCTCCCTTTAACCATTAGGCTATAAGCTGGCTCATAGTTGAATGATCTGAAATAAAACCAATGCAGTATTTTACACTTCTTTGGAGAGCCAGTTCATCAAAATTTACCTCCAAAATATACTCTCCTTCTGGTCTGAGTAACACTTAAAGATCAGCGTGCAGAATTTCCATTTCAGGGATGAGTCGATGTGACAGTCAGTAATGCTCACATATCCCAGACTTGTAGGGGAAGATGTCAGCAACTTAGAAGTGCCAATGAACAAAAAAGGAAGCCCAATGAAATCCTGCTCCTCCTAGACAAAGATCATGAAAAGGACAACCAAGGAGGACAGAACACTGTTAGGTAACACGAGCTAGTCCAGGGTAGGCAGAAACATTCAATGCCATTAGTTCTCAGGGAGACACAGACTAGAAACCACAGAGAGGTATTACTAGTCACCTGTCAGGACGGCTACGGCAGGGCCACACATAAAGCCAGTGGGGCGGGGACACACTCCATCGCTCTGCTGGCAAGACTGTTGCATGCCCAGGAACTCTGAAAAACAGCGTGGTAGTTCCTTAAAAAGCTGGACCTGGGCCCGCAGGTGGCACGGAGATGGAGGCCATTGGCTCCCGCATGGCTGACTTTGCATCTATCGTCCTGGACAGTAAGCTTGAGAACCATGCCAGGCATGTGTGCGTGGGTGCCCCAAATCCTGAGGTGTGAACGAGGAGAGAGAATTGCAGTGTGGCCATGCCTCCTGGGAGTGGGGGGATGAATTCTCATTTGTATCCCTCTCTGTCCGTTGGCTGTCTCTCTAGCTAAGCACCTGTCCCATAGCAAAAACAAAACACAAGAAAGAAGGCATGCAAGCACGGTAGGGCCCACCAATTGCACTTAGAAATTGGCCTCAAGAAATGAAAAGTTATGGGAACCAGCGGTTAGCGTAATGGCTATATCACTGGACTCCCATGTAGTCGACCGCATTTCGAGTCCCTGACCCGGTGACTTAAACTCACGCCGGGCGCATGTGCATGCGTGCCCAAGATCCCGAGAGGAGAATGGAGGAGAAGGGATTGCAGCGTGACCATCCCCCCTGGGGGGTGATTTCTCGCTTTCTGTCTCTCTGTCTCTCTCTGTCTGTCTGGTGAGCACATGCACCCTATAGCAAAAACCTCTCTCAAAAGAAAAAAAAAAAAAGAAGTAGTTCCTTAAAAAGCTGGCCCTGGGCCCGCAGGTGGCACGGAGATGGAGGCCATTGGCTCCCGCATGGCTGACTTTGCATCTATCGTCCTGGACAGTAAGCTTGAGAACCATGCCAGGCATGTGTGCGTGGGTGCCCCAAATCCTGAGGTGTGAACGAGGAGAGAGAATTGCAGTGTGGCCATGCCTCCTGGGAGTGGGGGGATGAATTCTCATTTGTATCCCTCTCTGTCCGTTGGCTGTCTCTCTAGCTAAGCACCTGTCCCATAGCAAAAACAAAACACAAGAAAGAAGGCATGCAAGCACGGTAGGGCCCACCAATTGCACTTAGAAATTGGCCTCAAGAAATGAAAAGTTATGGGAACCAGCGGTTAGCGTAATGGCTATATCACTGGACTCCCATGTAGTCGACCGCATTTCGAGTCCCTGACCCGGTGACTTAAACTCACGCCGGGCGCATGTGCATGCGTGCCCAAGATCCCGAGAGGAGAATGGAGGAGAAGGGATTGCAGCGTGACCATCCCCCCTGGGGGGTGATTTCTCGCTTTCTGTCTCTCTGTCTCTCTCTGTCTGTCTGGTGAGCACATGCACCCTATAGCAAAAACCTCTCTCAAAAGAAAAAAAAAAAAAGAAATGAAAAGTTATGTTAAAAAATAAAAGCCCCAAAAATGTGTCCATAAATGTTTATCACAGTTTTATTTCCTAATAGAACTGAAAACAACTCAGATCCTCTTCAGAGGCTGAACCGCAGCCCAGCTGCCCCGTGTCACGGGGTGAACTTGACAATGCGAGAGGATGAGCTCTTGACCCTGAATCATAAACTTAAACCGTGTGAGAAAAGGCGATCACAAAAGGCATGATTCTGATTATATATCGCTCTCAAAATGACAAAATTTTCGAACTACAGGACAGATAACTTGTCGTGTGAGGCTAAAGTGAAGATGAGTAGGAAATTGCCATAGTTGTTCAAAATGAGGAATTCTTGTTGGGATGCAAATACTCTTTGCTCTGACGATGTCAGTATTCTGTCTGTGATATTATAGTAAAACCACTATATTATAATGATCTATAATATAAGATACAGATTATTATAATATCACAGGTAGAATATCGACATTGATTACAATATAAAGAGATATATTTTCCAGTGGGAACGCTGAAGGGAAAGGTAAAATATATCTCTTTATATGATTTCTTATGACTACTTGTGAGTCTCTATCTTTACATCAAAAGCTTAATTTAAAATAAGGCGTCTAGGGCCAGTAGGTGGCAGGGTGGTTAAAGCAGCAGATCCCATGTGACCAACTCTGTGGTTCAAGTCTTGGATCAGGAAACTTGAAAAACACACTCTGGGTGGGGGTGTCTGTGCCCCAGATCCCGAGGAGGGTGGAGGAGAATGGATTGTGGCATGGCCGTTCCCCTGGAGTGGGGGTGGGTGACTTCTTACACCATGTCTCTGTCCTGTGAGCTCACGCACCTTATAACAAACTCCTCCTCCTCCCCCAAAAGAGCCTCCAGATGCACAACTAAAATTTGCTGTTTAAAATTTTTTTTTTCAATTTTTGCCAGCAGTTGTGTGCACTTACAAGGGAGAGGGAGACCCCTTCCCTCCATGGAGAATGGCCACACTGTCATCTCTTCAGCTCTGGCTCTCCCTCCTGTTGGGATGCAGTGTGAGTGCACATGTGGCTGTCATGGCTCTCAAGCTGCAGGGTGAGGACACAAACATGCAGTCGCAGACTGGCCCTAACATTTGTTTTTCTTTTTAAAGGATTGTGTATTTAATTCTATTTACTCATTCATTTATTTTAATTTGACCAGAGAGACAGAGAAAGAGAGAGTGGGAAAGTGAGAAAACAAGCCACCAGGTTTGGGACTTGAACCGTGGCCAGCCATGTGGGGGTGTCCAATGCCTTAGTCACCACACCACCTGCTGGTCCTAACATTTACTTTCTTAACAAAGTCAAATTTTCCATAACACCTTTTGAAAATAAACCGTATTGAAAATGTCATTCTCAAAAATAATGATCAGTTATTTCTCCCTCGAGTTATGCAGAGAATCACAAGAATATTCAGGCAAAGAAGTAATTATATAAACAGAAATCCATAGCTGTTTTTTCATTTCAAATAAACATTTGAATATTTTACTTTGAACATCAGACTAGCTGCCACAAATAGTTGCAGAGTAAAATTCTGAGACAGACTAGGAATTTAATGGCAACCAGTAAGAATAATTTTTCATCCTCATCTCATATAAATTATGTAATTTTCCTTCCCTGAAATCTATAATAACTATTCACTTGCTTGTAAAATCAACTTAGATTCTCTGCCTGTATTTTCTAACAGTCACACATTTTTGAAGAAATGCGAAATTCCTGTGGGGAGAAAAATGGAGGTATCGTACGAGGGTTCCCGGGACACGAGCCTGACATCTAACATGGCCGTGGAGGCAGTGGCTGTGACGAGGGCCAAAGCGGTGCCGCGGTAGTCATAGCTGATCTCTATCCAGGGCTGCTGCCGGCACTCTTCTAAGAAATGGAAATACAAGTTTAAAGAGTTTGTCAGAGGCTTTGTGTGCTCGCAAACAGAGAGAGAGAGAGAGAAAAGCGAGAACACACCCCCATGGGGTTTGCTCAAGCTGCAATTCTTCCCTCACCATCTCTCCCTCCTTTCAGGATCTGGGTGGCATGAACATTGCTCCCAGTGCATTTCTATAGGCACTGGGCCCAGGATTTGAACTGCAGTTAGTCATGTGTGATCCAGCTTCATTAGCCATCATGCCATGGAGCTGACCTGAGAGATTTAATTTTTTTTTTTTTTTGAGAGAGATTTTTGCTATAGGGTACGTGCGCTCGCTGTGCCCTATAGCAAAATGTAGAGAGAAACAGAGACAGAAAGTGAGAACTCGTCCCCCAGGAGATGGCCATGCCACAATCCCTTCTCCTCCACTGACCTCTCGGGGTGTTGGGCACACACGCACACTCTCCCAGAATGAGTCTCCAGCCACCGGGTCCACGACTCGAACCGCAGTCAGCTACATGGGATTCCCGTGAGGTAACCATTATACCATCTGCTGGTCCCAAGAGTTAAATATTTTAATACAGTTCGCATAGCAACCCCTGTAAGTGGTCACGATTATTATTACTGTTCTTGTCATCACTGTGCTCACCACTCCCGCTTTACAGATAGGTAAAATAAAGCCCAGAGAATAGGCCGAGTGATGTCACCAGGTAGTACCAGCAAGTGCCAGTGGGTTCCTACCTGGCTGCGTAGCTCTTGATATTCTATGTCACGAATATACATTTTTTTTTTTTATTTCTCTATGTATTTGCCCTGTATCCAGTACATTTTACTGATTTATTTACTTTATAACAGATGTTATAGCTTATACAAATCTTAGTACAATTCACAATGGTCTTCGTATTTCTGGGGCAGTCTTACAAATATAATACATGTTATTGTGCATTACTCTAAACTGCCACACGGAAAGAAATTCAACTGAATCTAGAAATCGAAGCTTCTAGTCATCTGTACTCTGAGGAGCAACAAATACGACAGTGAACGGGTGAAACACTGGCTCAGCTGTCACAGTTAAGGGTCTTCAAACCAGTACTAGGCAATCCATTACAGGTGTGATGGTCTGAAAATCTAACATTTCTAAGGTAACCCGTGTTTCTGAGACAAACTGAGGTTGTCCCTTTTTAAACTTTAGATAGAAACTTGCTAGCATGCATTGCAAATTCTACTGCGTGGGGAAGCTGACTTGGGCTGGAGAAGAGGAAAGACCGTCCCTCCAGGCAGAGAGGGACAGTGACGCTGCTCAGGGTCAAGGTCATACATGTGCAAATGGATACATGAATTTCTGTCGAGTTTATGCTGGAGAATGGTGTTAGGGGGAAAAAAGAGTATTTTGGTCAAATGTTTGATATGAAAAAATTAAGAGGTTTTTGTTTTGTTATGGTGTGTGTTTGTTTTCAGTTTTTGACATAGAGCAAGTGTGCTCTCCAGAGAGACAGAGAGAGAGGGAAAGTGAGCAACACCCTCCCCAGGGAGGATGGCCACATTACAATCCTTTCTCTTCCATTCCCTTCATGGAATTTTGCCCACATGCAACATGCCTGGCATGATTTTCAAGCTGCCGGGTCCAGGACTCTAACCACGGTCAGCCCTGTGTGAATCCAGCACCTTAACCGCCATGCCACCTGCTGGTACCTTGTTTGGTTGTGTTCAAACAATAGTAACAGAGAGTCATAGAATAATTTTGAGATCGTATGTGTATGGGTAAAGACAGGCTAAGCTATCTTGTAATAAGAGAGAAATTTTAAAAAAATCAGGGCATAGCGCAGTAAAGGTTTAGTTTACACTCACATGAAGTCAGTGCAGTTTGAGTGTCTCTCATTCATTTGGTAATTAAGCCATCTGGAGCTTATGGTTTGTTACTAGGACAACCAACTGGTGATGAAGCAGATTGCCTAAAACGGCCTCAGCCCACAACTGACTCAGGTCACGTCCTTCACATTTCTGTGGCCAAACTAATTACGTGGCCTAAAACTTACTGCAAAAGAAGCTAGAAGAGGGGCCAGCAGGTGGCGTGGTGGCTTCAACGCTGGACTCGCACAGGCCCAGCTGCGGTTCCAGTCCTTGACCTGGCAGTTTGCTTTCTCACTTTATCTCTCTCTCTATTCAAATTATGGGAACCAGTAGTTAGCGTAATGGCTATGTCGCTGGACTCCCACGTAGTCGACCGCGGTTCGTGTCCCGGACCTGGTGGCTTAAAACTCACGCCGGGCGCGTGTGCGTGCATGCCCAAGATCCCAAGAGGAGAATGGAGGAGAAGGGATTGCGGCGTGACCATCCTCCTGGGGGGTGATTTCTCGCTTTCTGTCTCTATGTCTCTCTTTGTCTGTCTGGGGAGCGCACGTGCCCTACAGTGAAAATCTCTCCAAAAAAAAATAAAAATAAAAATAAAAATTAATAATAATAACAATAAATAAAATTAAATAAAATAATTGAGGAAAAAGAAGCTGAAAGAGTGAAGAGCTCAGAGAGTAATTACTGATGGTCACTGATGTATGGCTTGAGGGACTAATATTTTAAAATCTTAATTTGAGATAAAAGGAGGTCAAAGCTTTTACGTTAACCCCTTGTTGATGTCAATAAACTATTGTTCTGTCGTAATAATTAACAACTGCTCATTCTTAAAATCATTTGAGTGCTGGGAACCAGCAGTTAGCGTAATGGCTATGTTACTGGACTCCCACGTAGTCGAACGCGGTTCGCATCCTGGACCCGGTGGTTTAAACTCACACTGGGCACGTGTGCATGCATGCCCAAGATTCCCAGAGGAGAATGGAGGAGAAGGGATTGCGGCATGACCATCCCCTCTGGGGGTGATTTCTCGCTTTCTGTCTCTATGTCTCTCTCTGTCTGGCGAGCTCACGCGCCCTATAGCGAAAACCTCTCCAAAAAAAAAAAAAAATCATTTGAGTGTGTTCTCGTATACATGATCCATATTCACAAAATTTCTGCATGGTAACAAAAATACTTTCCACTTACCGATAATGGAGATTAAGGAACAGTTTACTAAGGGACTGGTTATACTACCTACTGGTCATCCAGCTTCATTTTATAATTGATTACTTCTATCCTGATATCACTGTTATATCTAAATAGGACATTTCTATGAATGTCGCCACTCTGGATTTGTAGATAAAACACATGATAAATCTCAAAAACTGTCCTTACTTTCTCATTAAACTTTGGCATCATTTGTTGTACCCAATTCTCTTGTGACAAAGACAAAATGGCACATTTGAATTTTTAAATTTATTTCTTGGCTTTTGATTGTTTTGTTTCATTTTATATTTTTTAACCTAAGTAACTGATTTATTTTTAAATTTCTGACAATCAAATCAAGGACATTACTGTGCACATCATTTTCGATAGAGCATTTTGCATCTTGCGTCTGTTAAGTGTCCTCCCACACACCCTCCAAGATCCCCTCTTCTCCCCGACAGACTCAGACATCGACACCTATCTATCCTCAGATCTTATTTTCCAGCCTTTCTATTTCTGCCGTAGAATGCAGACATCCAGTGTGTATTGAGTGGGGATATACGGGGATTGTCTTCCAAAGTCTGCTTTGCTTCACTAGCAGTAATCCTTCCATATTCAACCATTTTGAGACAAATTCCAGTGCCTCCCTGTTCCTAATGGCTGAATAATATTCGATAATTTTTAAACCCAGTCATCAGTTCTTGAGCTCTTAGTTGAGTATCATGTCTTTGCAGTGACTAATAATGTTGCAATAAATCTGTGTCCTTCCAGCTGAGTCCTTTCCTATCCTTTGGGAAAAGACTACAGAATGGGATTGCTGGGTCATGTGCTAATTCTATTTGCAGATTTCCGAGGCAACTCCATATTGTTTTCCATGGGGATTACACCAATTTGCATTCCCACCAACGGTGTAAAAGGGTTCCCTGTTTGCTACACATTTTGTATTTTTAATAGGTCAAAAGGATTACTTTTGTGGTGATCATATTTTAGCAGAGCCTTCGCATGTTTATAAGGCTAAATTCTTTTTTTAAAAAAAATGTATTTCTTCTATGAGCAAGAGACAGATGACAGAGGGAGTGGAAGAGAGAGAGAGAATATCCCCCACAGAATCTCGATGCCATGATCCACCTTGACCCTCAGCTGGCCTTGGATCATGGGCATGGATGGCCCAGGGTACTTAGAGAGGTCTCCAGGCTTGAACTGGGAACCTTCCCATGTGGGAGTGCCTCATAGGGCATTGTGTTTCATTGCTGCCTATAGGGCTAAATTCCTTCAGAATTCACAGAGGGACCAGCAGATGGCAAAATGTTATGTCGCTGGCCTCCCATGTGGTCAATGACTGTTTGAGTCTCAGACCGAGCGTTTTAGAACTCATGCCAGGTGCATGGGCATGTGTGCCCAAAATCTCGAGAGGAGAATGGAGGAGAAGGGATTGTGGCATGGCCATCTCTTGTGGGGAGGTGATTTCTCACTTTCTGTCTCTCTCTGTCTTTCTGGATGTTCCTTATAGCAAAAATATCTCTAAAAAACAAAGAATTCACTGGACGATTCATGGTTGTACGCCATACTCTCACAGCTCCAGTTGCTACAAAAACTATGTTCGCGTGTGTATGAACAGTAAAGACCAAATAGCTTATAAGAACGCCATCATCTTCACATACGTAGTTTTTGAAATATTGTTACTGAGAATGTACTTAGGCCTAGCTCATGGCATGATGGTTAAAGGCCGCTGGATCCTAGGTGGCGGACTGTGTGGTTGGATTCTCCACGCCTGGTGCTTGTGCGTGCATGCCCCAAATCCCGAAAGCAGGGAGGGACAGAAGAGAGAGCATGGCAGCGTGACCACCCCAGGGCCCTCTGTCTCTCTCTCCGGTGATTGTGTATACCTGCTGGCAAACTCAACAGCGCACCTCTGTGCATTATTTCAGTGATTTCCCCACTTTTGCCCTTCTATTGCTCATTAGAACATTCCATCAACTATTCACTCCTCTATCCCTCTCACCTGTGTGACTAGAAGGGCATCTTTATGACTCGATTCTCGTTTTATAGATGGAGAAATTGAGCCACAAAGGATTTCAGTGGTGTTCCCAAGATCTCGGGAGGCGTGGCTGGTAACAGGGGGAGGCTTTCAGGAACCTCTCACACGGAGACGGTCTGTGCTGCTTCTTCCTAGAAGAATAAACTGACTCTCAAGTTTCCAAAGCTATATTTCAGGTTAATACTCAAGGTATTATTCTTGGGATGTTTTGAGGAATAATAAATGGGTATCTAATATGTCTGTCTCTATAAAGTAGAAAAATGGGCATATATTACGCGGTAGAAACATTGTTTTTAATGTTCTAGGACAAGAATTGGCAACGAAAAATGTTAAAAATATTAGCCTAATTTTTAGAAGAATGGGAGATTAAAAAATGAATACAGAAATTTTACGTAGAATTGCTGATATACTATTCAAAATGCTATGTGATTTATTAATTGTGAGCTAGGTTCTGGGTGTATGTGAATGTGTGTTGTAAAAAATAAGACATAGAAAACAGAAAAGGGGTAATTTTTCAACCCATCAAGACTTAAGAGGTCTTCCCATTATATTATACTATTATTTTGGGATGTAAATATATATAGATATATCTATATATATAGATATATCTATCTATATATATTTGGAGAGGTTTTTGCTACAGGGTGCGTGCACTCGCCAGAAAGACAGAGAGAGATGGAGAGACAGAAAGCAAGAAATCACCCCTCCGGGGGGGATGGCCACACTGCAATCCCTTCTCCTCCATTCTCCTCTCAGGATTTTAGGTACACATGCACATGGTGTGAGTTTAAGAACAGAGTCCAGGACTTGAACTGTGGTCAAGCACATGGGAATCCAGTGACATAGCCATTACGCTAATAGCTGGTCCCTATTTTGGGAGGTATTGATTAGAAATCTATGAACTTGAGTTAAACTTTCTTTTAATCTTCTATCATTTATAGGTGCTTGTATTAAGTACCTTTTCCACTAACAGTGAAATATGATTTGAAAATACCTACAAGCTATAAGGAAATAGCGTGCTACAATACTGCTCCAAAATTTCTTGTGAATGTTCCATAAACTCAGTTTGGTTTTGCACTAAGAGGATTTCATTTCCAGGACCGACCTATTCGTCTTATGTCCGACTGCTACCTTGCTCACTTCAGACATAATGTGTGTTTAAATGTAAACCTCGGCAGGACGGTATGAATTACAGCAGCAGTCCTGAGTGTGTGTGACTACCGTTGGCTAGAAAGAACTGAAACATAGCTGCTAATTATTCCGATTCATGAAATAGTCTAGGAGTAAAAATGATTACAATAGATAAGTCTGCATCTATCCAATAGATTTGGTTTTATGTTCTGCATTGCGAGAAAAGGCGTGGGACATCCTGGCTTTTCATTTGTTCTTAATTCTCGGCCTTATAAATATTTTTCATCTTGAACATTCGTGTAGCTGTAAGACGTAAGTTATGCAGATACACTGTCACCCCCCTCTCTGTGGTCGGCCCCATGAGCATTCATTGTACTGCCACTCTAACCGCAGTGGTCCGCCCACTGGACTAGGCAGGGTACAGCCACCCCCAACCAACGTCACTCGGTTACATCGCTGTCCCTCTTCTTGAACCCGGCAATCTGTCAGGCAGATCTCATAGTGTCACTAATCACTGTCAGGAAACAACAAAAACCCCCTTTTCAGGTCTTACAAACTCCGGCCCAATCTCTCGTCCAAGCTCATCTCATCCCATTGAAGGCTGCTTCCTAGTCCAGCTCAGTCCTAGCTTGGTGTGGGAGGTCTGTCAGTGCAGGGGCTGCCATCGGCTGCCTCTCCTCTGTCCACCTGCTGATTCACTGGGAACCACGCTGTCTGTCACCCAGTGGCAGGTGTGGCGCTGAGGGACCTGAGAACAACACAAATGACACCGAGCCCTACGTGGCTGGGGTGGTTCTAAACTGCTTCCCTGTCTTGGGCGCCCAGTCAAGTCTCTGAGGCAGCTTTGGGGGAATCTTGGAGAAACCCCTTCTCCCCCAAGAAATTCCCAACTGCAGTTTCCTGGAAAGGATGTCACTGTCTGACCTCTGAGCTCTGACAAATCACACTCAGCCTGCTGCACACGTCAGCTCTCAACCACGCCGAGTTTCTTCCCTGGGGTAAACGCACAGCGATCATATCGAGCTACGGTCCTGCATCTTTTGATGATGGGGTACTTTGGGAAGAATGTGTGGTGAGGAGATGTCATCAGCGTGTGAACATGACACTGACCTCGATGGGACAAGCCGTGCACACCTGACAAGGCAGGGCGTCCTGTTAGAGCCTCACAGGCCCCCAGTTGTGGCTGTGGCCTGTGGCTGGCTGAGCAGTCCTCAGTCCACGCATGCTGCGTCCAGGGTGGTCTCTTTTCCATGTGAACCCCAGCTCATGGCCCTCCCTTGGGTGTATGTGCAGTTTGCCTCTCTGTTGGGCGTTTTTCCTCTCTCTGCCACAGGGCATGAGACAGCCTCTCCATGGGCTACTTCAGGGGCTGGCAGGGCCAGGGCCTGCATCATTCCAGATCCCGCAACATACAGACGAGTGTGTAGAGAGCCTTCTGGTGAAGTAGCCGAGCTTGTGTTCCACCCTCACATGGATGCAGGTGAGGTGGGAAATCTACAGAAGGAACCAGACAGAACGGCAACGTGATCTTCACGTTCTACTCCACCCACTTAAGCCTCGCCGTCTGAAGGGCTGTTTCGGTGGTAATGGCCTAAGAGAAGCCTGACTCCTTTGGGGCATTCACCCCTGGCAAACACCATTGTTATGGACAGACAGATACATCTTGTCAGAAAAATGTGTAGAGTTAAATCTTTCTCTCATGAGCTATGGGACTTTAGATAAAACACAACTGGAAATGTTCCATTTTAATACCCTGTTATTCTGATACGACTGACCTTATGGAGAATTATTCTCACTGTCTCTGTTGATGTCAAACAAATCTCCAAAAATATATTCTGGAAACTAACTTACCCCACTGTGTGGAAAACTCTGAATTAAAGTAACCTAGCTCAGAGCCTCATTCTCCACCCAGCTTCTACGACAAGGCAGGGTTCTTCTTAAACCTCATTTATAATTATTACCTTCAGTTTTGATCGCCCATATGCCTTTTATAACTCAATGTTTCAGACTTAGCTTCGAAGTTCCACAGAAGCATTATTTCTGTTTCAATGGCGATATTTTCATTGCCATAACTTACCATTGTCCTCGGGCAAAGGGAGCTGCCTGGTGCACGTGTGATACAGCGGTCAGTGTATACTTTGAAGCTTCGAGATGTGTAACAGCATAGACGTTAACGCCACTGAGTACAGATACTTTAACACAGTAATTACTGTTCGTTCACAGTAATAGAAAAAAAGAACTTACTTAAAATGGTATTATAGACATAAACTCCACAGGAAATAGAATGAATACTCTATACTTTATTAGATACTCAGGGTTTCCTTCTATTTTTTGCCAAAATCATTTTTTCTAAGTCTTTCAATGGAATGATTTGTCCTTGGCAATCTGCATTGCTATCAATAAATGCATCTAACTTAAGCACCTTTTGGAAGGAGAGTTTTTTCAGGATAATTCTAAAAAGACTGATGGAAAACTATGGATACTGTCATGAAATTTTCATATTTTCAGTCATCTTTTAGGTAGAACAAACTTACTATTATAAAATAAAATAGAAATATTATTTTCTAATAAGAAATGAAATGGATGACTTCTGTAAGTGCACAAACATAATCAAATAATAGCCAAAACAGGTTTGCATCAGAGCGTTGGCTTGCATATAAGCCAACGTTACTTACAGTCAAGCTTTCTTCTTGACAAGGAAACAAATGTATCATCTCCATTTCCAAATGCTGTCAGGGCTATTGTACAAAAGAAAGAAAAAGAAAGAAGAGAGGAGATAAAATATATTTCCACAAGCTCTAATCTCCCCGTTAAGACATAATATAGCCCTTTATTTTCTAGAATTATCTTATTTAATTTTATTTATTTATTTTAATTTGACCAGTGAGGGACAAAGTGAGAGAGAGCAAAAAAGTGAGAAAGTGAGTGGCCAGGTCTGGGACTTGACCCGTGATCAGCCATGTGGGAATCCAGGGCCCTTAGCCACCACACCACCTGCCCGTCCCAAGATATAATTTATTCTTTCAAATGGTGTGTTCAAAGATTTATGCCAGCAATAAAACACAACCGCCCTGCCAGTAATAAGGCAGAAATAGCCTCCTGCTTCATATTGGCATTAAGATGTCCATATTTTTTATGAAACTTGAAGTATGATGGAAGTCCTGACCCCTCAAAACCTTCAATTTAATATTTAATATTCCTTTCATTTTTTTCACTTATGAAAAAATGATGCAATGACATATTATTAGAAAAATTTTTGAAAAACTATTATAATTTGTTTTTAACTTTCTTCAGCTATAAGGATTCTGGTGTTGACTGAATACTTATTGCCCTTTCTCAATTTGGAGTTTTTAATCATACAGCTTTTAGTATATGCTAATTACCTTGACATATTACAAAGTATTAAAAATATTGTTCAGTGAGATGATGCTCTGTGATATTTAGATTATTTGCACCAAATAGAAATTGCTCAGAGTCACCGAACAACTGTTGCCATTTTCTGCATGGTCAGAATTTTCTGATTTGGAAGAAAATGTATGTTCTGTATAGACACCTAGAGTGAACTCTCTTTTGCAAAGATTAAAGCTATTCCTCTCCTAGTCTTGGTTACCAATAGTATCATTCCTATAGTTAGTAATAAATTCATTTTAAAATTTTGTAACTTTTTAAATTATTGGGTCATCAGAAAAGTCATGATTCATTTTTGCATAGAAAAACAGAAAAATAGGTCATGTTTTTCTGACAACCCAATATTTTCAACTATCATGATTTTGAAATTTATGTGAAAGTGTTAGCCCCGACATCCAATCTAAGAACTTTAGGTTTTAAAGAGAGTAGACTCAGATTCTCAGTTGACCTCTTAGGTGGCAAGCTGACATATTCTTCTACCAGGTGACTGTCAAGTTCAGCTAGGGTATCTCACACTGGCTAGGAAGTGTTCCCCTTTGAAGAATCAATTACAGGTGTACTTCTGGAGTTTGGGAGTTTGACTTAATAGAAACTCTTCTTCAGAAGAGAAAAAGTCAGACAAGATTGAAATACTTCAACATTATCAGAAGACTCACAAAACTATAAGGTCGTCAATAGCTTCATCTTCCAGAGGAAGACACTGAAGAATAAAAATAGCTATGTGATTTATTTAGAATCACCTTGATGTCACTGCCCAGTCAGGAAGTACTCAGGTTCCAAGTTATTTGTTCCAAGAATCTATGCCAGCAATCAAAGTGAGAAATATATAATACTTATGTATATATACACATATATTTAGTTTTCATACATATTTAACACACATACATATGTATATATTGAATATGGATTCATGTTAATTACTTTTGGAAGGTAGTCTTAAAATTAATAAAACAATTGGGACCAGCAGTTAGCATAATGGCTGTGTCACTGGACTCCCACGTAGTTGATTGCATTTTGAGTCCTGGACCTGGTGGCTTAAACTTACATCGGGCGCGTGTGTGTGCATGCCCAAGATCCTGAGAAGAGAATGGAGGAGAAGGGATTGTAGCGTGGCCATCTTCCCTGGGGGTGATTTCTCACTTTCTGTCTCTCTCTGTCTTTCTGGCAAGTGCACATGCCCTGTAGCAGAAAGCCTCTCAAAAAAATTAATAAAACAATCTAGTTCACCCATTATTTTGATATTGAGTTTAATAATTTAGAAGTCATTGAACTCATCATTCCATAGCTGTATCTGAAACTTGTGGAGAGGAAGGGATTATCAGCTTATCTGAACTAAGCCTGAATATGCCTGGAGATACAGAGGCAATGGTAGGTGTGCACACATACACAATATATGTCTATTTATAAATATATACGTAGGATTGATAGACAGCTGGGAATAATATGGGTTAATGTAGGTCTCTATTAAATAGATAAGTACAATAATTTTTTATCTCCTGTTATTCCTTTTTATTTTAAACCTGTGTCTTTTCATGCTGTGCAGTAAAACCTATTTTCTCCTCAACATCTTGATATGCCAGTGAAGCAAATTTTCGTGATGGTCAGGTGTTAGGCACATCCTAGAAGACAAGGTAAATGCTGAAGATACAGCAGTCCCATTCTGCTGGGTTTTAGTTGAAGGAGTAATATGGTTTATCATTAATCCTGTCTCTAAAAATGTTTAGTCCTTAAAAATAGCCTCAACATTTCTGCCCAAGGGAGATGTTGTCGGGAAGAGAGTACACAGGAATGAAAATCGTGGTGGGAGATGGGCTTCACTTCCCTTATCCCTTATTCGCACCGGCCCTCTAGACTAGACTACCCACAGCAGCACGCCATGAGGAAGCTCTGGGATCTGACTCCACCGGGCTTGTTCTCTGAAATGTGGGCCTACGGACAGCTGGACCTAGATCATCAGGAACAGTAAAGCAGTCTTTTGAGGAGAGGCTATGTCTTTTTTCGCCTTAATTTTCCCATTTTTTTAGTGTATCATTGATGTATAAAATTTATGTTTTGAATGGCAATGTGAAGAAAAGAAGAATGACTGAATAAAAACTTTTTTTTTTGAGAGATTTTTGCTATAGGGCATGTGCACTCACCAGAAAGTCAGAGAGACAGAGAGACAGAAAGTGGGAAATCACCCCCCAGTGGGGATGGCCATGCCGCAATCCCTTCTCCTCCATTCTCCTCTTGGGTTCTTGGGCATGCACACATGCCTGTCGTGAGTTTAAGTTACCTGGTCCAAGACTTGAACCGTGGTCGACTACGTGGGAGTCCAGTGACATAGCCATTACACCAACTGCTGGTCCCAAGAACATTTCTTAAAAAGTGTATTTTCTGGATGAGTGAGAAAGACAACGAGACAATCAGAAAGACACAGGATCCTACACAGGATCGACCCTAGCCTTCAACCAGACCCAGACCTGGGCAAACCTGGGCCTGGTGTAGTCAGAGAGGTCTCCAGACTTGAATCAGAAACCTTCCCATGTGGGGTTTCCTCACAGAGTGTCATGTTTTACTGCCATACCACAGGCCGGTCCCCATGAATGAAAGCAGCATTTTAATAAATAACATTCCCTTTCCAATGTTTCTACTACTGTTTACCAAAGACCAACTTTTAGACAAAATATTTATATTTTATATCATTAGAAAAAACTGTGTATATATGCCATTCATTTTAATTTGTTCAGGATTCTGAGATTCTGAACTTCCAGTTTTGCTTATTTTATGGAATGAAATTATTCGTAGAGATCATCTTGAAGAATTGCAAGATAATTAAAATATCTTGAGGTACTTTATGGGACATCTCAATTTAGCTTAATTGATTAAGACAATGCTTCCTTGATGCAGGGAAAATGGAATTTGTACTCATGTCCTCATTTGCTTGTACTTGAATCAGTGTATCAGTTAATCAACAGATATTATTTGGGGACCTACTACACAGACAATATTGAAATTAAAGGAGTAAGTGTGTGTGTGTGTGTGTGTGTGTGTGTGCATGTGTTCATGAATAGAGTAAAAGAAAAGTAACTAGGGTATCCGAACAGGTGTGTGGCTAGTACAAATGTCCTCTCAGGGTTCTAAGAGAGGCATAACTTTCTGAGTGACACTTTTTAACAAAACTTAGGAAATACTAAAGTTTTATTTTTTTCTACTAACTCATAATAGACCTTATTTTAAACATTAGTCATAGGGACAAGTCGGAGTTGAATATTATATCCCCAAATTTAATTGGGAAGATCAAAACACAACAGAAGATAGATTAAGGACATGAGACTGAACTGGTGAAATAGCATTTTATGACTTTTGACTAAAACATTACTGATTTCCTTCTAGGCTTTGTTGTCCGGTTTTAAGGATTTTTGTCCTGTCTTGAGCTGTTGACAGGCTCATGTACCTACTATTTGAACAGAATCCTAACCTGATTCCTGGCTTTAAGTTTTAAGGATTTCTTTGATTTAAGTTAAAACTACTTTTCTTGAAATTACCAGCTAAAATGGCTATTGAAATTAGTTATTTAAGAAATTATGTGATCAATATAATGTGGGGGGAAAAGGAATGGAAGACAAATTATTGATGATAACATGCGTGATTAAGCCACTATGCAGTATATTCTGGATGGGAAATCACATTTTATATGCTGTGACGATGCTTAGGGAATGAATGTAAATTAATTAAGTTAAAAAAGTTTCAGAAAAAAATAAATGTAATTATCACACATACATAGCCAATCAATGATAATTTCCTAAATAGTCATACAGAAATATACAAATCTTTTTAATAAAAATTGTATCTAAAAAGTTTTGGAAAATGCCAGCATGTGTTACAAAATGAAAACTTTGCCTTCAACTATAATAATGAAGACCAAAAAAAAAAAAAAAGCACAATCACTTCACAAGTATAAGATGTAATTATATAATGCACAACTAAGTAGGAATGTTATTTTATTGAAAATTTAAATAATTTTATAATTATATAAAACCTCTTTATGACCCAAAATTATCTATAGTAATTTAAGACATCATTTATAGATACTTTTCTCATATTTTTAGTTTAAATTGGAATTTCATCTACACTTACGAGCCATTTATAATTCAGCGGCTTTTCAAACTTAAGTGTTCATAGGAATGCCCAGAAGTGCTCACTGATCCTTTAAATTCCTGAACATTTTCTAAAAGACGTGGTTTAGTAAGGTTAGCTAATACCAAGGAGACCAAGGACCTTCCTTCTGTAATGTAGATAGACTGCTGGCCGTAGTCTAAAACACGCTGCTCCAGGTGAGTTTTTATGTTTCTATCAAACAGTTGGCATTCTAGTCAGTAGGAACGAGATCGGGTCTTCTTAGCCATCGGTGTAAGAGACTGATCTCTCCCTGACCTGAGTCAGCCAGTCGTCTCAGTTGGCTGGCAGACTTACTCAGCAAGGACTAACTTGGTTACTACCTAAAATAAAGTTTGACTCTGCCATGTGTCCTAATAGTACCTGCATATTTGTATTCGTTTTTGGCTTTTTTGCTGCGGGTTCTGAAGCTCGCGTTATAATCTATCCTCTCTGTGGTTTCCATTCTGTGGCTTCAGTTCCCCGTGGTCAACCGGAGTCTGAAAATAGATGAGTAGAGGAAAATGTGGCCACCTGCCTGTAACCTTCATGGCAGTATATTTTATACTTGTATTTTACAATAAGTTATTGTTGTTAGTCTCTGACAGTTTTCAGTTTACAAATTAAACTTTATCATAGATGTAGAAGGTATACAGAGGATCTGTGTTCCACAGTGCAGATCTACTGGGGACCTTGGGGTATATCTCCCTCAGATAAGGACCACTGGAGTAACAGAGACAGTGATCGAAAAGAGCACCTCCCGGAAACAGAAAGGCACAGGACTGAGCATCAGGGAGGGCACATTTGGAAATGACGTGAGAGTGGAGGAGCAGAAGGAGGAGAAAAGAAGACATCTGAGGATGCAAGAAACAGTTAAAGAAAGACGTAAGGGGCCAGCAGATAGCATAGTGGTTACTGGTCGCCGGACTCCCGCATGGCTATCAGTGGTTCCACTCCCTGACGCCACAGCTTGAAAGTCACCAGGCACGTGTGTGCATATGCCCAAGATCCTGGGTGGAGAATGGAGAACAGATGTGGGGTTATCATCACCCCTGGGGGATGGTTTCTCACCTTCCCTCTCACCATCTCTCTTTCTCTGGTGAGTACATGCACACTAAGACAACATCTCTAAAAAAAAAAGAGTTAAAACAATCTCTCGAGTATAATTTGGATAAAGAAATAAAGAAAATATTGAACTAGAGAGACGACTGGATTTAAGAAACTCTTAGAAATGACAAGAGAGAAATTAAATGAATATGAAAATGCAGACATTTTCAAGGAGATTCAAAAGTCAGTCAGTTTGAAATTCAAGTTAACATGCTAGAACATAAAATTGGTCATCTAACAGCAAAAGTGGAAACTGCATCTTCAAAATATGTACACCTAGATGGAAAGAATCAAATTCTTAAAAGGTGTCTATGAAAACAATTCTGAAGAAATGTGAAAAACTAGACAAGAAGCAGTCATATGGAAATACATATGGCAGAACATGTTCGAGTTGAACAGTAGAAATGGGAGGCTGAGGGAAGAGCAAGACAGGATGTAGAAGAAAAATGAAAAGTAGTCCAGCTATTTCCACAGGCACAGACAGCAGCTCAAGAAAACTTAGAGAAGTTAAGAGAGAGTAATTACACTTCAATAAGAAGTCGGATGGATAAAACTCAGAGTTAAAATCCAGAATTCAAACTCTTCAAAATAAGAGCATCTCAAGAAGATTCTAATAAAATAGAATTGGAAAAATATAAGCAATTCCTTTTTTTTTTTGGAGAGGTTTTTGCTATAGGGCACGTGCGCTTACCAGACAGACAGAGAGAGACAGAGGGACAGAAAGCAAGAAATCACCCCCCCAGGGGGGATGGCCACGCCACAATCCCTTCTCCTCCATTTTCCGCTCAGGATCTTGGGCACACACGCACACGCGCCCAGCGTGAGTTTTAAGCCACCGGGTCCGGGATGCGAACCACAGTCGACTACACGGGAGTCCAGTGACATAGCCATTACGCTAACTGCTGGTCCCAATATAAGCAATTCTAACTAGAAGAAGCACAAATTAGAAAATCACTATTAAATAACCTGAACAGAGTAATGAGAAAGTCAGTGTCAAACTTCTTGTGGAAAAACAGCAGAATAGATTTTACTCAAGTCTTACTGCAAGACCAGTCCTAGAGTCACCACTTGTTAGAAATCTTTCTAATAGTGTAGTGCACAACAGAAATCTGATGTCAAGACAAATCTCAGTGATTCCTCCCCCGATCTCATGGCCTTCAAATGACAGCACAGAGATGCAGCAGGAGCTGGAATGAGGCATATCTAGAGAACTCAGAGAAGCTGCTACTGAATATGCACCTGGACCCTGTGGATCTCCTCCTCCTTGAGAGTCTGCTGAGTACAACTGAGCTGAAGATCTGCTTTCAGAAGCATCACACGGATATGTACAGATCTTGAAGAAAATACAAGATCTGAAAGATAAAACTTACTGACTGGACTGTTTACAAAACCTTTCATTTTTCATGAAATACACAACATGTAAAAGTCTTTATTAAGGACATTTTTAATTAAAAAAAGTGCGTCCCTAAAATAAAGGAGTTCCATCATCACAATGTCCCTGAACCAAATCTTGGTTTTCTAGATATTAGGACTCTCCACAGATATGCCACCGGTAGTGTGCTCCTACTATATAGGATTTTATTGTATGTTTTCTGATACGTGTATGTGTATTTCTGTATAGATAGGTATCTCTCCCATTACTTGAGGGAAGTTTGAAAAAAAATTTTAAAAATCTGTATTATGAGAAAACTCTGAATTGAGTGCAAACATTTTTACAGCAAATTAAATTCATATTTGATTTTCATTTTTCAGTGAACTTTTTGAAATCCTCTTTTGTAGTAAATATCTTATTATATTTGATATGCCCTACTACATGTATATCCTACACATAACAATGCACATATTAAATGTATATGAGACACACAGAAAGGGGGAAATTCATTTGAAGAAATTAGTTCATACGTTATTGGACTGACAAGTCTGAGTCAGTGAGACAGGGTGGGACACTGGAAACTCAGGTCGCAGCAGATGGTACCGGCCAGCATGGTAAGACCACCAACTGGGAGCCTGGGAGCTGCACGGGAGGCTTGGATTTCTCTCCTGGGGCACATTGAGCACATTGGGCGAGGCTGGGTGTGCTGTAATCCTAGCTCACGGGAAGTCTGGGGAAGGGGGATCGCAATAAAGGGAGGTCCTGTCAAGACATTACTTGTGTCCACAATCCCTTCTCCTCCATTTTCTGCTCGGGATCTTGGGCACGCACGCACACGCGCCCAGTGTGAGTTTTAAGCCACCGGGTCCAGGATGCGAACCACAGTAGACTACATGGGAGTCTCATTTCCCTTTCCTTCTCTTGTATTTCTTTCTTTCTACCTATCTATTTCAATGTTAATCTCATCTAAAACAACACCTTCATGGGATTATCTAGACATGTTTGCACCATGGACGAGCTAAATTGAGACATAACACTAACTGGCACACCATCTATGAGAATGTTGCTAGATAATAACTCTGAAAACAGATTATTATTATTATTTCAAGTTATCATGGCTAGACTTTACATGTAAAAAATACCAATAGGGCTGAAATATAGTTTAAGGATTAACTATTGCTCTTTTTCATTCACACTGATTTCTAATACTTTTTTTTTAAAAAAAATGTATAACCTATATTTACTTTCTTAGCTATGGTTATTTATAACCCTATCTTAATTTATTCATCACGTTGTTCCATGAACAGCAGGTTTCTGTGACTCATGATAAAGGCATCCTTCAACTCAGAATTTGACGTGTTTGAAGGAGAAGCAAATGAAAGCATATTATATCATGCAAGACAGGTCTGGTGTGTCTTTCAGTGATTCCCAAGCTTTGATTTTTCAGAGCCTGGAAATGATTGTGTCATTACTGCTGATTAGTCCGTTCCTGTAAAATAGAATTTATCTATGGGTTTTCTTTATGAGTGCCAAAGTTGGAGGCAGAGTCATTATCACCCAGCTCTGTTTGACAGTGGATGAAGCTGCTTTCTCTCTCTGTCTCTCTCTCTCTCTCGCTGTTTTCCTCCAAGTTCCTGCCCTTTATTTCTGCCCATCTGTTCCTTCATATTTATGTTTATGAAATTCTATCTCTTATCATCTCAATCACTACGTCTGTTTTAATTGGTCTTCAATTTGAATATGGTTACTGCCCTTTATGTTTGAGATGTGCTTTATTGGTATTGCAAAATAATTGTACAACTTCATATTTTCATCTCCCGTTTGCTGCACTTTCAATCCAGAAACCTGCCCTCGGAAACACTGCTGTTCTCAAAGTCGCATTGTAACTTCCTGAGGAGCTCAGAATGCGTTTTTCTATAGGAATGGTGGGAACCCTGTGGTACCATGGAAACTTAAGCTGGGCAGAGAAGTAGATCTAGACAAAGATTTCTTTTTCAGGAACCAGCTCTGTCATTCAGGAAGTCACTTAACTCCCTACTGCGGATCTCTTTCTTGTGAAATGACCCAGATGCATGTACCGCAAAGGATCCTGGCACTGCAAATAAATGCTTTTCTAAAACAATGAGTGTCAGCCACCAGCACCTGCTGAAATCATTCCTGTTTCCCACGTCAGGGTCCTGGGAATCCTCTGTGATCTTAGATGCTCTCTGAAAGCAGACGACCAGTTTTGCTCCAGGAAAAAGACACACAAAGCCACCCCAGAAAAAATTAGGGAGCTTGTTTACAGTGCTGATACTAGAGAATTATGAAATGGGACATTTATTTCATGTATCCTTTGGCATTTCATTTTTTTTTAAATCATTTCCTATAACCTCAAGATCCAGCTGTCCTCACTTTGTCTTGAGGTTTTTTTTTTTTTTGGAGAGGTTTTTGCTATAGGGCACGTGCACTCACCAGACAGAAAGACAGAGAGACAGAGAGTGAGAAATCACCCCCGAGGAGGGATGGCCATGCCGCAATCCTTTCTCCTCTGTTCTCTTCTCGGGGTCTTGGGCATGCATGCACACGTGCCCAGCGTGAGTTTTAAGCCACCAGGTCCGGGACGCGAACCACAGTCGACTACATGGGAATCCAACGACATAGCCAGTACGCTAACTGCTGGTCCCATGTCTTGAGTTTTTTTAACCAGCTTACTAAGCAGGCTGTTCTGAAATCACTTGTATTTCTTTGGGGGGAAAATGCTTTTTTGTTTTTTTTTCTTTTTGGAGAGATTTTTGCTATAGGGCGCATGCACTCGCCAGACAGGCAGAGAGACAGAGAGATAGAAAGCAAGAAATCACCTCCCAGGGGAGATGGCCACGCGGCAATCCCTTCTTCTCCATTCTCCTCTCGGGATCTTAGGCATGCACGTACTCGTGCCCGGTGAGTTTTTTAAGCCACCGGGTCCGGGGCGTGAACCGTGGTTGGCTACATGGGAGTCCAGCGACATAGCCATTACGTTAACTGCTGGTCCTGAAAAATGCTTTTTTAATCTACTTGATTCAAGTGACTACAAATAACTTTTAAAAGCTAAGTAATCTAATTAAATAAATTTATTAATTATTTCTTAACCTTCAGAGATGCCTGCATTTACAAGGACATTCATCAATTCAAATATATCCCTCATAGGTGACACCCCAGGTAGAGTAAGAAAGTACAGTGAGGGGCCAGCAGTTGGCATGGTGTTTAAGGCACTGGACTCCTGCATGGCCCACAGTGGTTCGAGTTTTGGACCTGGTGGCTTGCTTTCTCACTCTCTCTCTTTTTCTCCAGTCAAATTAGAAAATAATAATAATAAATAAAATTGAACAAAGTATTATTTTAAAAAGTACAGTGAAAAAATACATAATCTGCATTAAATTTGAGCGAGAATTGTCCCTCCTGAAGGCCAAATAGCCTCACAGTGATGTTGACAATTTATATTCATTGATGCTAGTCAGAAATTGCTTTTGTGTTTGGAAGAAGTATATGGGGGGGAGAAAATATTTCATTGAAAGCATTAGTAGAATGCCTTTGTTTTATCGAAAGGAAAGCAAAGGTAAAATAAATTCATGCGCAAATATTACTGCACACCTTCTAGTCAAGGGCTTTTCTTCCACGAGTTTGGAATATATCAGTGAATGAAGCAGAAGTCTCTACCCTGGCTAGGCTCACATTCTAGGGTATACTCAAAAACATAAATCCTAAGGAACAGACTGCTCTGTATTTTCTAAGACAATATCAATCTTCCTTCGTTGTATTGGGAAATCATTCTGTGTTTTAATCCAAAAGCAGTACCTTTTGTTTTGCCTTTCTTAAATGCCATGAGTGACAACTCTTTAAATCTAGACAATAATTTAATTATCTAGTTTTTAAATGAGACAATTCTCTAGTGTCTGTATCATTTGTAAATGAGAGCAGCATTAAAAATAAAAAAAAGCTATTCATAAAAATTAGTCAAACATTGGAAGAAAACGTTCCATGTAGAGTCATAAATAAAAACAGCATTATTTATTTAGTTGAGATAGTCAAACCACAGTGCTGGGAAAAGCACAGAGGTTACAATAACACTCCATAGCATGCACATTCAAACAGAAGCTTTCTAATCATCATTAAACAAAGGCTTATTGTAGGCCTAGATAAATAAAAATGGGTGTGTCTTTTTGTATGGTTTCACCTCTCAGTGGATAGGAATAAAGAGGAAACAACTTATTATGACTGACCAAAGATAGGAATGGCTCCTCTGCAATTTCACACCCATTATATGAAGGCGTCTTCAAAAGTTCATGAAAAGTGTGCATCATGGGTTTTAAATTTGTGTTGCCTCAAAATTAACTTGCACTAACTTCTTACAACATGTCTGATCTAGTTTTAGGCAGTAAAAATGATAAGAGCTGCCATCAGAGCAACGCAAATTCTACTAAAATCAAAGCTAGAACAAACTAAATTTACGGTCAAGCTTAGGTGGGAAAGTGTTGAAATCATTGGTGCTTTAAGAAAAGTGTTGGGACAATGACCCAAAGGATCAGCAGTTTAAAAATGGACAGCTCATTTTAAGAAGGGACCATACAATGTTGAAAAGATACCTATAGTGGTGGATCATCCACATCAATTTTGGAGGGAAAATATTAATTCTATTTAATTACCTCTAACTGAAGAGGACCGATGATTAACAGCAGAAACAATACCTAACAGTATAGACATTGCCATAGACATAGCTTATACAGTTTTGACTGAAAATTCAAGTTGATCAAACTTTCTGCTTGATGAATCCCCAAACCGTTGTGTCTAGTTAAGCTGCAGACAAGAGCAGAGTTTCCAATGGAATAGATATATATATATATATATGTATATATATAACATAGAATATATATATTCTATTTTTTCTATAGGGCATGTGCACTTGCTGGAGAGAGAGAAAACAGTGAGAAATCACTCCCTGGGAAGATGGCTATGCCACAATCCCCATTCTCCTCTCAGGATCTTGGGCACACATGTATATGAGCCCAGCCTGAGTTTAAGCCACCAGGTCCAGGACTCAAACAGCAGATGATTACATGGGAGTCCAGCAATGTAACTATTACGCTGTCTGCTGGTTCCTGTTGGAAATTTTAAACCTGAGAGATTGAGACCCTGAGACAGTTCTTTGAAGGCTGTGTAGGAGTAGATACATCGCACAACCCTGAAGAAAAAGCCCAATCTAAGCAGCGGCTGTCGTGGGGTGGAAGTGGCCCAGTCAGCCAAGAGCGAATGTCATGGCAACGGGTTTTTGGGATGCACAAGACATTTTGCTTTTTGACTTTCTGGAGGGCCAAGGAATAATAATGTCTTCTTATTATGAAGGGAGAAGAAAGACAAAACCTTACCAGGAAGATCCCTGAAAAAGCTTCATAAGAGGATCCTTCTCCTCCATAGCAATGCTCCTGTTCATTCTTCTCATCAAGTATGAACAATTTTGCAAGAGATTCGATGGGAAATCATTACTTAGCCACCTAAGAATCCTGACTTGGCTCCTTCTGCTTTCTTTTCTTTCCTAATCTTTTAAATCATCTTTAAAATGTATCCATTTTTCTTCAGTTAGCAATGTAAAACAGGACTACATTGGCATGGTTCAATTCCCAGGACCCTCAGTTCCTCAGAGTTAAACTAAATAGTTTCTATTATAGTTTACAAAAGTATCTTGAACTTGGTGGATCTTATGTTGAGAAAGTCTATTTTTTAAATTTTTATATTTTAATTTCATTTTCCACTAAAGTTCCTGTGTAGAAACACAACTAATAAAAATAAAAGTGGTATTATTGGGGGTCAGCAGGTAGTCTAGTGGTTGGGGCGTTGGATTCTCATATGGCATCCATGGGTTGAGTCCCAGACCTGGCAGCTTGAAACTCACACCAGGCAAGTGTGTGTGCATGCCTACAATCCCATGGGGAGACTGGAGGAGAAGGCTCACAATGTGGCCATCCCCCCCGGGTGTGATTTCTCCCTTTCATCTCAGTGTCTCTCTCTGCACATACCTTATGGCAAATACCTTTTCTTAAAAAAAAAAAAAAAAAAAAAGTGATATTATTACAACTATTTTATCTACATTTCAAATTATTTTATTACATGTGATATTTTTTTCCCTTTCCACTTCCAGACTAACATAGGGCAAGGAAATATTCACACATGAACTTTCTCCCTCACTGTGACTTAGATGTTTAACTGGCCTGCACTCACAGTGCTTTTCCATTATTAAAGCACTCCCAAAAGAATTCCACAGACAAACTGTGATTTTTATCTCTCTCAAGCAGTAATGATCCATTAATGAACGAACTTATTGTGGTCAGAAGGCGGTATGGTAGTTAAGGCACTGTACTCCCACATGGCCGACTGCAGTTCAAGTCTAAGATATGGTGACTTGAAAATCACACTGCGAGTCTGTGTGTGTGTGTGTGTGTGTGTGTGTGTGTGTGTGCGTGTGCCCAAAATCCCAGGAAGAAAATGGAGGAGAACGGACTGTGGCATGGTCACCCTACCTGGGGGATGCTTTCTCACTTTACCCCTCTGTCTCTCTCCAGTGAGTCCACATAACCCAGGACCTCTCATCTCCAAAGAGACACACCTTCAGGAAGTAGAGAGCTTTAGTTTCAAAGAATGCTGAGTGTCCTCATCATCTTACACTGGTCGACTTCACTTATCTTCATTGCCAACAATTACTGGGTGGTCTGGAAAGTTAGGATGCATATTTGCATAGAAAGACATAGAAAAAACACGTCATGACTTTTTTTGCAACCCAATACGAAGAGTAGAATTACTTTAAAGCTGACTCTCTGGTATTAATATTGTTTTATCCCCAAGGTAGTAAATATTATAAGAATGGGGGGAAAACCCTCTAGGCTTTTAGTAGCCCGAAGGCTAGAAATGTATAATTCCTTGAAATTCATATGGTCTGAATATCACAGAGCAAATTACTCCAGCAATCATTTATGTCCATAAGGGAAGATCAGAATATCGTGGACCTTTCAATGAGAACTTTTGTATTTTGAAGACTGAGAATAAATCATTTCTGTATCATGTTTGGCTATGACTTTCAAGAATACATTATTTCTTCATGTGTCTCTGAACATAGTAAAATAGAGAGGGGCACTCCGGCCTTGAGAACTCCAGCGGGTCTCTGCTTGAAGAGTGGGATCGACTTTGGGACACATGTAGGGTCTTAGAAATAATTCTGAAGAAGTTAGCATGACTTGTTTTAAACAATTTCATATTTTATACTACTTCAAATGTTACCATTTTTATAAGGATAATGTTAAAATACTTTAAAATATACTTTATACAAGAATCTTGGACAATAGAGCCATTTGGAAGTCTTATTGAGATTTTATGTGTACATACATGTACGTGTGTGTGTGTTTGTGTGTGTGTGTCTTATTGCTGTTGTTAAGTGTTTGAAGTAAAGCAGCAATAATGTAAGCTTAGAGCCAACACATAATTGACAGCCTGTTTTCCACAAGAACCAAAAAAATAACTTGATACTGGTTGGGGAAATAGTCTTGCAGGGAACTTTAGATTCTCCTGTATTCCTGAAGTTCTAGTTCGCTTTGAATCATTGCAGGAGCAAAATACATTCTTTTTCACAATTTACTGAAAGCTGCTTCAAATTCATATTATCTATATTGATAGAGGAAGGTTTCATGTTGATATTAATCCCATAGGCTTCAGGGATAATAAATAAGTTATAAAGACGCCTAGCCACACGTCACCAGATATTATCTGCAGTACGGCCTAGGTCACATGGCCAAAGCCGTCTGATTTTCCTAGGCAGACTGCAGAGGCTACAGGCATCCGTAGGGAGGAGCTATTTTTTGACTCTCTCTACACAGAACATGAGCTACCGGAGAGCATCCCAGAAGGGAAGGTTGGCTGCCTTTGAACTCCACGTGATTTTCTGAGTGATACTTAAAACTCAAGTGTTGAAGCAGTTTTGTTTTCACTACGCCACCTAACTTTCTGTGTCTTCATACCTGGCTTTAAATTTAACCTTCCTTTGAAGTTAGGTAATAAATATAGGCAATAAATGCTTAAAAGTTATATTGCAATTTTCTTTCTTTCTTTCTTTCTTTCTCTTTTTTTTCTTCTGTTCTTTCTTACTTTTACTTTTCTTTTTCTTTCTTTTCTTTTCTTTGTTTTTTAATAAGAGAGATGGAAAATGGAAGATAGGTTTTTGTCTGTTTGTTTTGACGGGGCCTTGCTTACAAGTTCTGCTCAGGCCCCCAGCTAGCTAAGACTGAACGCACAAACTGCCATGCCTGACCGGTACAGGCCGAGCCAGGAAGCAGACACGGGCCTCCTTGTGACTTCAGCCATTGTGCAGCATGGCTCTCCCACTTGTACCATAACAGCAAGTGTTATACTGCTATTTCAGTAGAGGACTTTTCTTAAACATTTCAACCTACTGCATCATGTAAGTAGTTAACATGCAGGTCAATAAAGACTTAGTAGATCTGGACATGTACTTTTTTCTACTCTTAAGTATCCACTCTCATTTTTTTCACAGTTCTGAATTTCTAGCACACGCTCTTTAAGGAGAATAGTTTGAAATAGTTGATGGGATTTGAAATGCCATGAACTATTATTTCTTTGGAATTCTACATTGGAAAGAAAATAGTATTTTATCTGAAGACAATTTCCTATGTCAGTATAAAATTCCTACTGTTTTATTTTTAATAAAGTTCAGACATTTATGTTTAAGGAACAATATTCAACATTTCTTTCATCCTTTGCATTGAATTTTGGACACTGAGTAATTTAAAACTATGTAAAAATCATATATAGATGAATATATTCATTATCAGAAGGAATTCAAAAGGATCCCAGACTATGCTAACTGCTAATTCTATCCAGTTATTAGCTTTCTGTGCTATATTTTGAAATCTGCTGATTTTTCTGGAGAAAGAGGGAAGAAAAGCAGTTAAGAGGTATTTGATTTATTCCCTTGATAATTCCTAATATCTTTACAAAGAAATCTATCCCTCTTGTTAAAGAATATGGCCCTTAAAAGCTTTTGCTCTTTGACTTTATGAGCTCATTACTAATGGAAGAAGCTTGAGCAAAAGTCATTCTTAATGGCAGTTCTCAGATGGCTCTGGCAAAGAATACATTAGCGGGAAGCCAGAACACAGTGGATTGCTATCTCCTATAAGTTTCAACAGAATTCTTTTGATTAGCTCTTTTTCAGGTTGTCACTAATATTGATTTCACATTTTTTTGTATGGTATTCCTAAAGATCCCTTTTCTGTATTTGAACATCATTGTCTTTGGGTATTTGATTGTTAGTACAAGTGAATTCTAAGATTTTCATAGGTAATATATTTATGATTGTACTAAGCCAACATTTATGAGATGCCTGACATGACTTTGTGCATATTCTAAATTCTTAGGGTGTAGGAAAATACATTTTCCAAAATTTCGTATCATCATGAGATTCACTACATAGCAGAGGGAGACTAAAATCTCTAGGAACACAAAAAGGAAACGCTCACCTCTCTGTGGTGGATCAAAGTGGTTCTTACAGGAGGTAACAGCTGTGCTGAATCTGAGGAGTTATGAGTTCACCAAACTGAGAAAAGAAGATTCTCAGTCCAGGAAGAGGTTAGGAGGATTTACAGGGGAGCAATTAACAAGACTGTCAAAGTAGATAAAGCAAGAAATTTGTTAAAGAGTTTATAAATTGTCTTACAGAGTTTTGGGAGCTATTTCACCTTTAAGGAAGTGATTAAACGATCAAATTTGGATTTGCAATAGGACTTTGATTTCAATATAAAAGATGAGTTGGTATAAGACAATTTATATGGGGAGATATATTGAGAATGTATTCAAATATATAAGCCATGAATAAGGAAGTACATAACCTCAAGGAGAGCAAGATCAACCCATTCACGCAGGCAGGATCTTGAAAACTTAATCATCTCTTAGAGGTCTCCTCTTTTGGGACCAGCAGATGGCATTCATTCATTCAAAAAGCATTTATAGAACCTCTGCTGTGAAACTTGCACTAAGATGTAGCAATGTAGTAGACTTTTTCTTTTTGATTTTTGGAGAGATTTTTTTTTGCATTTCTCACTTTCCTTCTCTGTCTCTCTGGTGAATGCATGCACCCTATGAGAAAAACAAAAACAAAAACAAAACAAAAACAAAAACAAAACAAAGAGTCAGAGTCATCAGGAAAGCTCAAAGGGAAACAACGTATTGTTATGGTTTGACTATGTCCTTCAAAGCTTACATGTTAGAAGCTTATTCCTCAATTCAACAGTGTTGAGGGGTGGGACTTTTCTGAGTTGATTAAGTCTTTTTTTTTTTTTTTTGTGAGGTTTTTGTTTTATGGGACATGTCATTGTCTTTGGGTATTTGATTGTTAGTACAAGTGAATTCTAAGATTTTCATAGGTAATATATTTATGATTGTACTAAGCCAACATTTATGAGATGCCTGACATGACTTTGTGCATATTCTAAATTCTTAGGGTGTAGGAAAATACATTTTCCAAAATTTCGTATCATCATGAGATTCACTACATAGCAGAGGGAGACTAAAATCTCTAGGAACACAAAAAGGAAACGCTCACCTCTCTGTGGTGGATCAAAGTGGTTCTTACAGGAGGTAACAGCTGTGCTGAATCTGAGGAGTTATGAGTTCACCAAACTGAGAAAAGAAGATTCTCAGTCCAGGAAGAGGTTAGGAGGATTTACAGGGGAGCAATTAACAAGACTGTCAAAGTAGATAAAGCAAGAAATTTGTTAAAGAGTTTATAAATTGTCTTACAGAGTTTTGGGAGCTATTTCACCTTTAAGGAAGTGATTAAACGATCAAATTTGGATTTGCAATAGGACTTTGATTTCAATATAAAAGATGAGTTGGTATAAGACAATTTATATGGGGAGATATATTGAGAATGTATTCAAATATATAAGCCATGAATAAGGAAGTACATAACCTCAAGGAGAGCAAGATCAACCCATTCACGCAGGCAGGATCTTGAAAACTTAATCATCTCTTAGAGGTCTCCTCTTTTGGGACCAGCAGATGGCATTCATTCATTCAAAAAGCATTTATAGAACCTCTGCTGTGAAACTTGCACTAAGATGTAGCAATGTAGTAGACTTTTTCTTTTTGATTTTTGGAGAGATTTTTTTTTGCATTTCTCACTTTCCTTCTCTGTCTCTCTGGTGAATGCATGCACCCTATGAGAAAAACAAAAACAAAAACAAAACAAAAACAAAAACAAAAACAAAACAAAGAGTCATCAGGAAAGCTCAAAGGGAAACAACGTATTGTTATGGTTTGACTATGTCCTTCAAAGCTTACATGTTAGAAGCTTATTCCTCAATTCAACAGTGTTGAGGGGTGGGACTTTTCTGAGTTGATTAAGTCTCTTTTTTTTTTTTTTTTTTTTTTTTGGGGGGTTTTTTTTATAAGGCACAGGCCCTCGCCAG
>NW_006204918.1:2880077-2882924 GCF_000334495.1 Tupaia belangeri chinensis
GGCCAAGCAGCAATCCCTTCCCTCCATTTTCTTCTCAGGATCTTGGGCACACAAGCACACACACCTGGCGTGAGTTTAAGCCACTGGGTCCAGGGCTCAGACCGCATTCAACTATATGGGCGTCCAGCAGCATAGCCCTTACACCAACTGCTGGTCCCACAATGTAGTAGACTTTTAAAAACTTGACATAGTGGAATCAGCAAGACTTCTTCAAAAACTGGGTAAGAGGGAGGAGACAAAATGAGACTTAAGCTGTGCCTTAGAATTCCTACCTGTTCAGTCCGTCCATTAGAGGATAAGACAGGTGAAGACAGGCTTGGAGAGCATAATGAACTGGGATTTAGTTACAGGCTCTGAATCCAGCTGGACTGAGCAGGGCTACCCTGCAGTGAGTCCTGGAGCAGTGACGTACGGTTTGGGCTCCTCCATCCGCAGGGCAGGCAAACTCAGAGGTATGTAGTACTCCTGAAGAAGGGAACATAATGTGAGAGGAGGAGCTGGTCAAAGACTCCGATGGTGTATGGGCAGAAACCTAGGACCTTTCATGCAGCCTAGCAGGAGGAAAAAAATAAAACGAGAACAGTGTTTTGGAAACCCAGAAAATGGGTTGACCTGAAATGTGAAATGCGGCTGTTGTCGAGGCATGTAAGGATTAGATAGTGTCTGGTGGATTCACTAATAAATCGTTTTCACGGTTGTCCTAGTTCATTTGTGTGACTATCACATAATACTACATACTGGATTATTTACAAAGAAATACACTTATTTCTTATAGTTTTGGAGGCTGAGAAGTCCAAGGTCAAGAGGCTCACATTTACGAGGGCCCTCTCACTATGTCACCCCGTGGTGTTAAACGAGTGGGAGAGCAGGAGCGAGAAAAAGAGATGGCCAAACTTGCTTTTATAACAAATTCACTCTCCAGATAAAGAACCAGTCCAGCCATAGCAAGATCAACCCATTCAGGAGGGAAGGATCTTCAACACTTAATCATCTTAGGACCAGCAGTTGGCGTAATAGCTGTGTCGCTGGACTCCACGTAGCTGACCATGGTTTGAGTCCCAAACCCGGTGGCTTAAACTCATGCTGGACGCATATGTGCACGTGCCCAGGATCCCAAGAGGAGAATGGAGGAGAAGGGATTGCGGCATGGCCAACCCTCTGGGGGTGTGTGTGTTTTCTTCTTTCTGTCTCTCTGTCTCTCCCTGTCTGTCTGGCTAGCACATGCGCCCTATAATAAAAACCTCTGTAAAAAAAAAATGATTTAATCATCTTGTAAAAGTGTCACCTCTCAACACTGTTGAATTGTTGAATTGAGGAGTTGAGGAGTAGGCCTCTAACATGTAAGCTTTGAAGGACACGTTCCAACCACACCAATAGGTTGTTTCCCTTTGCGCTTTCTTGAGGATTTTTGTTGTTGTTGTTGTTGGAGGGTGCATGCATTTACCAGAGAGACAGAGAGAGGGAAAGTGAGAAATGCTCGTCACCCCCTCCACCAGGGCTTATAGCCACACTGCAACCTCTTCTCCTCCATCCTTCTCTCAGGATTCTAGGCATGCACGCACGCACATCCAGTGTGATTTTCAAACTGGCAGGTCCAAGACTCAAACTGTGGTCAACCATGTGAGAGTTTAGTGCTGAACCACCATGTAACCTGATGGCCTTGGTAATTAATTAAAAATTATTATTATTATTTTATCTGTGGGCATTGCACTCAGCAGTGAGACAGAGAGAGAAGGAGAAAAGCATCCCCATTAAGATGTCAATACCAAGAACATTCCCTCCCCATTTCTCCCTTCTGCTGGGATTCCACACACACTGTCACACATACTCAGCATGCTTTTCAAATAACTGGGATGCAGATTCTAACTACATGGTTAGCGATGTGGCACCCAGCTTCTTCCCCGCTAGGCCATGGGGCTGGCCCCATGATGACTTGTGTTTTTGTTTTTGTTTTGAGGTTATTTCTTTTATTTTTGGACAGGTGAAATTATTTACACTCTTGGCTGGTTCTGTCCCTAGCATGTATAGTCACCCATTCCTCCAATCTCATTTCGTTCAAAGGCTTGAGTAGCTTTCCCTTTACTGGTAATATTCAGATGAATTTTTCCAGAGGTGCTCTCCCTCTTGTGCTTCTGATCCCTGCGACAACTGTCAATTAGACATTCCCACTTGGGGATCACCATGGCACCTAAGAGCCAAAATGCCACGAACTGAGCTGTCAGTCACCACACACACACCTGTTGACAGCTCATTCATCTAAGCAACAAATCCAGCGTTGAGATAGACTTTGCTGCCTCCCCATCATTCTCATCCATTTCATAACACCATCTGAATTTATTCGTTTATCTTCATCTTCTTTACTGGCTAACCCATTCACCTTACAGTTCAATAAGTCTGTGGGTGGTTCTCATTTTCTCTGTTTTGAATCTACTAAATATTATTTTTAATAATACAAAGTGATAATACTTTTTTGTTTTTTTATTTTAATATTGTTTTTGTATTAGAAAATGGAAGCAGAGGTTGCTAAGAAAATCCACATTTTATATCAGATAATATCACATTTCATTTTGATATATAATTCTTTTTTTTCCACATTTTATTGATTCACAAAATATCTTAAGCTAAAAATATGGACAAAGCTAGAATCTAGTTACAAGTACACTGTAATTTTCTTCTGGAACTTTTTAAAAATTAATTAATTAATTCACATTTACTCCCTGAGCATTGTCCCAGCATACAAAATGTGATTTCCCATCCAGAATATACAGCATATTGGCTTAATCATACATGTTATCATTAATAATTTTCCATTTCTAGTTTCAGATATACATATATATATATATATAT
>NW_006204918.1:2884184-2887239 GCF_000334495.1 Tupaia belangeri chinensis
TCTACTTCTGAGATTTGATTTTCTGTATCATCTGGTGTGTTTTTAATACTGTCAAGGGAGATTTTGACCTACTGTATTATAGCTTTCACTTCTAACAGATCCATTTGATTCTTTTTTAGCGTGTGTTTCCTCTTAGATTTTGCAAGAATTTCCTCACCTCCTGGTACTTGTCATCTCCCTTCTCCTACCTCTTCTGAAGTTCATTGTCTCTCTTCTCTTCCATCTCTTTTAGCTTTGTCATTATGAATATTCTAATTTTTTTTATCAGACATTTCCATGAGTTTCTTTGTACTGTCTGAGGATGAAGAGGAATTAATTTTTCCCTTGGAGGAGAGGTATTTTCTTGCTTTCCCATATTTCTTGTGACCCTGCGGTGATTTCTAGTCATTTGATGGAAGGTGCATTTCTTCCTAACTCTTGAAGTTCAATCTGAGCATTCAGAGGTGTGCAGAAGAAGGAGGTGTGCAATCTCTCTTCTGTTTCATTTTCACTCTTTTGCATCAGATTCAGTGGGAATAGATGAATATTCTGACCCAAATCATATTCAGATGTCCGGCTTTGTCTAGACACTTATTGCATAGAGGCTGAGCAGTCAATGAATAAAGATAAAGAAAAAAGGAAAAGAATTAAAGAAGAGGAAAGAAGAAGAAAAAAATAAAATGAAAACAAAGAAGAAAAAAAACATTAGATTCTAATTTTTCAAAAGCAAGAAATGAAAACCATGTAGTGTGCATGTGCACCATGCAGCGCACGTGTGTGCCTGTGTGAAAGCAGATTTGACAGCTGAAATTCAGTATCCATCTCAGAATGGGCCTGACCTGGGTTTGTGCCTTTCCTAAATGAAGTGGATAAAGGCACCAATTAGCACAATAAAGGAAAGGTTTGAGAACCCAGAGAATACTTTACCTTAAAAAAAAAAAAAAAAATTAAAGTCACAGGGAGACACTGCAAGAAAGAGACAGAGAAAAATGGAGAGAAGGAGACAGAGGTATCCCTACCCACTAAAAATGAGTCTGGAGGGGGAAATCTCAGCAGAAAACCTTCATTTTTGGTCAAGGGAAGCAATATTTCACAGCTGAAGTTTGGTATCCATCTCAGGAACTATTAAAGTGATATTTACAAAGTCAATGTAGAATTGTGTAACCTTCTTGCTTAACCACCTTTAATGTCTCCGAACTGCTCCCATGAGATAATAACTCCTTCTTGCAAAGAGCTGGTGTCATCTCTACAGCCGGGTTCTGCTTACGTCTCCAGCGTCATCAGTATATTCCGTCTTACTCTCTGAACCTTTGTTATTTCCTCTGATATTTCACGCTTTTATTCATCTCTAGATCTTTTTTATGTCCTTTTAGTTATCTTTTTACTTTTTCATTCTTTTTCAACCTTCAGATCGACTTTGGCCCTCTTTTCTTGCACAAGCCTTCCTTGGTTAACCTCACTCCGTTAGGTGTGAGTTTCCTGTGGTACCATAGCACCCATCATGTAAGCTGTCACAGCATGTCAGCAGTGTTGCGATTCTTATTGTCTCATGCAGACCCCTGCATAAAATGGAAATACCAGAAGACAGGAATGTGTCTGTTTTTCCTCCATTGTGCCCCCAGCATCTATTACAATAGTTGACACATAATATTTGCTCTATACATACCTTATGAATGTGTTAAATAGATGAAGGAGTTTTTTTTTTTTTTATGATGTCAGACAAAGAATCATAGATTAAGCAGGTTCTTAGGTAAGACAAGAGTGGCTATAGAAGTATTTCACGTGGTGTGAAGAATTGTCTACAATGGGCAAAGTGTCCTTTTATATGTAATGAAGAAAAGAGTGAGGCTGGCCCTGATCTGGCTGTGGCCTCATGGTTAAGGAAGCGGTAGCTCACATAGCGGACCATGGTTCCATGTCAGGTACTGGTGGTTTGAAAAATGCGCCAGACAAGTGTAGATGCATTCCCCAAATCCAGACAGTCTAGGGAGACGGAGAAGAAGGGATTGCAGTGTGACCATGCTCCATGGTGGGGTTGCTTCCTCTCTCCTAATACCTCTGCTCTGGCCCACAGGCTTGCCCTCTGGAAATAGATGTTAAAGAATAAGAAGAGAACAAGTAAACAAGTTCATGGAAATTGAAATAGAATGCTTAATTTCTGAAGTTGAAACAGAATGATTTGAGTGAGTTTATGACAAACATATTTCACAGGTATTCCTGGCGGCTCTGATAGAATAGCATAAAAAAACCCTATGAAATATGTGAAACTACGTGCAAAGCTTGAGCCTTAAGTATAAAGATTTTACCTAAGTTTTCAATGTAATAATGATATTTTAATATCATGTAATATAATACCTAAATATAATATTATAAAAATTCAGGAATAAAAACGAAATTTCCCTGCGGAGTCATTTAAATATCATGATGCTTTAACTTAATTCATGAACAATTTTGTCAATGAGTCTTATGTACATATTTTTAATAAAATGATTGTATGATACTCATGTGACTTTATTCATAATAATTTAAGAAATGCAATACTTATTGATGTCGATAATCAGCATTTCAATTCTTTCTGAATGATTTGGTGTGCAATTGTTTTTTTGATTTAGGCATGGGAATTTATTTCTTGCTCTTAGTGAAGCCCAGAAAAAGTTTATTTTTTTTTTCCATGTGCCTGAGAGTTATTCATTCTTGTCAGGTTTCTCTTAATATCCATGGGGTGTTCTAGTGAAATTGAAGACCTCAATGGTTTTACTCCTTCAAGGCATCTTTCTTTCTTAGATAAATTACCTGGTTCTGCTCAACTAAGTAAGGGTTCAATCTGATTTATTTAAAAGCCTTGCCCTAATATCATGAGCAAATTTTTTTTCTTGGTAGTTTTCTGCAATAACTTGCTACTCTATACCTTTAAAATCTTTTAAATTTTGTTTTAAATAGCTTAGTATTCTAAATGTGTGTTATTTAGTTCAAGTGGTTTAAAAATACAAAATAAATAAGCAAAAAAATGGCATCAATATTTCTTTAAATTGCATTATAATTTTATATTTTTAAAAGTCAACCCCAAAGAACACTC
>NW_006204918.1:2887900-2906880 GCF_000334495.1 Tupaia belangeri chinensis
CAACTCATTTAGTTTGATACTACAGACATAGATACACTCATTATAATTCATAAAAATTTTGCCATTTGTCAACCTGAAAGAAATCGGAGATAGAGAATATGAATTTATTCAAAGCTTTCAAAAATCTTCCTTAAATGGGATAGCTTGCTAGAATAGCAGTTTTTCTTCATAGAAAGATATACAAAATGTCAAATTATATATCATCTGAGATTACTTAAATCGTGTCCTCTTTGTATTTCTGGAAAATATTTCAGAATTATTTACGACGATAGCCCTGAATTGCACCCAAAGGCTCATGGACTGTCAGTATTCCCTTCTGGACTGCCACAGTCCCCCTGGTCGACCAGATGGCGGTACAACAGTGACATAAGTGAACGTGTGGAGGAGGCTCCTGGGTTTGCACGGCAGGGCCTCCTTGTATATGCCAAATACATGTGTGTGTGCTTGTGCCCCAGACTGTCAGCCTGGGAGTGGGTCAGAGCATGGGGACCCTGTTGGTGGCACCTGCCTCTAGCTTTGTGTGTATGTCTCTCATAGAAGAAGTACATAGATAACCTTCGTTGGTCTTCGTCATTGCAGATTCTCTCATAGAAGAAGTGCATAGATAACCTGCATTGGTCTTTGTCATTGCAGATTAAGGACATTTCTGTTAGTAAAACCAGCAGAACGGAAAGCATGTCTGTCTGTGAGGTTAAAGGAATAATAGAGAAACTGGACTACTGATTCCAGCTCTCAGACATGACTCGTAGGATTGGGAATTGTTCTCATATAAAGGTGTATATTTCTGTAATCTGTACTTTTCTTGATGCTAATCTTGTTGAATCAAAAGATAAAAATGAAATAGTGCTAACAAAATTAGAGAGATACAGGTAAGTCGTAAATTTGACACGACTGGCCTACGCTGGCGGAAACAGCACATGTGGTAGGCGGGCATTTCCTACACCCAGAAAGAGACAGCAGACACAGTTCCTAAAGCCATCTGTCAGTTGTCTTTCCTAGCAGGGAGATAGGCATGCTGATAATTAAACGAACAACTTTGCTTTAGAATGTATTTATTTTGTTGTTGTAACTTTCTTTCATGTGTGTTATATGTCCAGCAAGATTTCACTTAAAACATTTTATGAAGTGTTATTTACTTTGAAAATATTTTATTCTAGAGCACATATGCTTGCTGGAGAGACACTGGAAGAGAGAAGGACAGAAAGTGAGAAAGCACCCGGGGTGCAGGTCACACCAGGCCCTTCTCCTCCACACATCTTTCCAGTTTGGGGCATGCATGCACTCTGGCCTGGTGTGTTTTTCAGCCACAAGGCCAATGGCGTTAAGTCTGAGACTTGACCTATGTCATTGACCTTGTGGGATCCAGCTGCCTTAACGTCGCACCATCAGCTAGGTCATTTTAGGAGTTATGTCTATCTTAGACAAGCAAAAACTACAGAGCTTGGGAGGACAGTGAGTGACTAGCCCAAGGTCAGGGAACTGATCAAGAAAACATCGGAATTCAATCAGACCTCAGTATATTCCACTCCAGAAATAAATGTTTTTGTCAAATAAACTACATTCTTTCTCGATACAAAAAAAGGAGAGCAAGATAAATAGAATCATTAAGATGAAAATGCATATAATAAATGTTAAATGGTTTGTTTATTCAAGAATTTTTTTTTTTTGGAGAGGTTTTTCGCTATAGGGTGTGTTCACTCGCCAGACAGACAGAGAGAGACAGAGACAGAAAGCGAGAAATTACCCCCCAGGGGGGATGGCCACGCCGCAATCCTTTCTCCTCCATTCTCCTCCTGGGATCTTGGGCACACACGCACACGCACCCGCTGGGCGTGAGTTTAAGCCACCGGGTCGGAGACTTGAACCACAGTTGGCTACATGGGAGTTCAACAACATAGCCATTACGCTAACTGCTGGTCCCAAGAAATTTTAATACAACTTAGTTCAACAGACATTTGTGACTTTGGCAAGCATTTTGCAAACATTGTTATGGTAGACAGGACAGGTATAGGGAGGACATTCATGCTATTCAACCAATTCTCTGCCTTTGGGGAAAGAAATTTATAAAATTTCTTTTTAAATAATATCATTTATAATGTATCTATGAACAATTAAAAAATGCAAAAATAGTTTTTATATAAGCTTTTTATTGAACTACTATTTGTTTACATAAAGGTCATTGTTATAATCAGTTTTTAAAACTTTCTTAATGTGTTTTACTTACCTTTATTCACTCCTTGTATTTCTACTTCCTTTATGCAGAATGAGTGCTATATAACTTTTCTCTGTTGTCCTATAGTATAGTCCTATAGTATAATCCTTTTGCTTTAACTTTTAAGTCAACACAAAAGGAGATAAGACTTCGAAAAGAAATCGTTTCCGCTGGAGCTGACCACCCCATCTCACTTAGTTCAAGTGCTAACTTATGGGAGAGGAGGAGCAGTCTGTTGTTGCATTTAAAAATCTTAATCCCAGAGAGTATTTATAAAATATATGGCTAAAAGCTGTTTTGTCGTTAACTAACCCTTTCTAGTCTGTTATCCCTTAGTATTAGTCAATAATTTAGAGACATCAACTTCACAACTTACTCACAATATGGCAGTTTCTTTGTGAATTCATACATTATAAGGCCACTTGATTTATTCTTCATATTAATATTAATAAATGACAAACGCCTTGTAGTAGTTACTTTAAATATCTACATAGTCTTGTGTTTACTTTATTTTTTTTATTTTTGCCATAGGGCACGTTTGTTCTGTGGAGAGAGAGACAGAGAGATAGAGAGAAAGGAAAAGTGAGAAATCACCTAATGGGGGGGGCAGGAGGAGGGATGTCCACATCATCAATCCTTCTCCTCCATTCTCCTTTTGAGACTCTGGGCACGCACTTAGATGCATCTGGAGTGATTTTCAAGCCAGCGAGTCCGGAACTCAGACTGCAGAGTCCTCCAGGTGGGATCCAGTACCTTCACTGCCACGCCACCTGTTTGCCACAGTTTTGTATTTCTTTAGCCGGTCTCTGAGATGTTCTGATTCATTCTCTTATTTTTAGAATTATAGATCAAGAACTAGATTATAACGTATGCATAAATAAGAGTAGAAAAAATGACTTTGTTTATTTTTTAAATAATTGTTTTATTTAACATTATTTATTTATTTATTTATTTATTTATTTAAATTTGACCAGAGAGAGACAGAGTGAGAGAGAGAGAGAGAGAAAGTGAGAAGCAAGTCTCCAGGTTCGGGACTCGAACCACTGTTGGCCATGTAGGAGTCCAGCACCCTTAGCTGGGCGTGAGTTTAAGCCACCGGGTCGGAGACTTGAAGCACAGTTGGCTACATGGGAGTTCAACAACATAGCCATTACGCTAACTGCTGGTCCCAAGAAATTTTAATACAACTTAGTTCAACAGACATTTGTGACTTTGGCAAGCATTTTGCAAACATTGTTATGGTAGACAGGACAGGTATAGGGAGGACATTCATGCTATTCAACCAATTCTCTGCCTTTGGGGAAAGAAATTTATAAAATTTCTTTTTAAATAATATCATTTATAATGTATCTATGAACAATTAAAAAATGCAAAAATAGTTTTTATATAAGCTTTTTATTGAACTACTATTTGTTTACATAAAGGTCATTGTTATAATCAGTTTTTAAAACTTTCTTAATGTGTTTTACTTACCTTTATTCACTCCTTGTATTTCTACTTCCTTTATGCAGAATGAGTGCTATATAACTTTTCTCTGTTGTCCTATAGTATAGTCCTATAGTATAATCCTTTTGCTTTAACTTTTAAGTCAACACAAAAGGAGATAAGACTTCGAAAAGAAATCGTTTCCGCTGGAGCTGACCACCCCATCTCACTTAGTTCAAGTGCTAACTTATGGGAGAGGAGGAGCAGTCTGTTGTTGCATTTAAAAATCTTAATCCCAGAGAGTATTTATAAAATATATGGCTAAAAGCTGTTTTGTCTTTAACTAACCCTTTCTAGTCTGTTATCCCTTAGTATTAGTCAATAATTTAGAGACATCAACTTCACAACTTACTCACAATATGGCAGTTTCTTTGTGAATTCATACATTATAAGGCCACTTGATTTATTCTTCATATTAATATTAATAAATGACAAACGCCTTGTAGTAGTTACTTTAAATATCTACATAGTCTTGTGTTTACTTTATTTTTTTTATTTTTGCCATAGGGCACGTTTGTTCTGTGGAGAGAGAGACAGAGAGATAGAGAGAAAGGAAAAGTGAGAAATCACCTAATGGGGGGGGCAGGAGGAGGGATGTCCACATCATCAATCCTTCTCCTCCATTCTCCTTTTGAGACTCTGGGCACGCACTTAGATGCATCTGGAGTGATTTTCAAGCCAGCGAGTCCGGAACTCAGACTGCAGAGTCCTCCAGGTGGGATCCAGTACCTTCACTGCCACGCCACCTGTTTGCCACAGTTTTGTATTTCTTTAGCCGGTCTCTGAGATGTTCTGATTCATTCTCTTATTTTTAGAATTATAGATCAAGAACTAGATTATAACGTATGCATAAATAAGAGTAGAAAAAATGACTTTGTTTATTTTTTAAATAATTGTTTTATTTAACATTATTTATTTATTTATTTATTTATTTATTTAAATTTGACCAGAGAGAGACAGAGTGAGAGAGAGAGAGAGAGAAAGTGAGAAGCAAGTCTCCAGGCTCGGGACTCGAACCACTGTTGGCCATGTCCAGCACCCTTAACCACCACCTCACCTGCTAGCCCCCTTGATTATTATAATAATGTAACAAACATTATGTTAGTATCCATCTAGTGTTACATCGGATATATTTATTCTAGTCGTAATATAAGCAAGTATATTTCCTGAGGCCAAGACTTTTATTGCTTCTTTTCTAAAAAATAAAGTATACAGATTAAAGATCTATCAACTCCTCAGTGGTAGACACACGCTTAGCAATCTTTCTAACTCTCCAGTTTGTAATTTTACTATTATGTTGTTTTATATCAGATAATAATAATGATACACTAAGCCTATTTTCACTCTAAGATTCTCTGTTAATGTTATATTATTACTTTTCATTTTTTTCCGAAGTAGAGTATCCTGCAAGAAGTTGGGAGGCATACCCTGTAAGGCATCAGCAATCTCTTTCTATTAATCGTTTCCTCAGGCTGAAACTTATGTTCACTTATGACAGTTCAGATTAATAGGTGTTAACACATGTTTAAAAACGAATTATAAGGGCCGACAGGTGGCATGGTGGTTAAGGTGCCGGACTCCCACACGGCCAATCGCAGATTGAGGTTGGACCTGATGGTTTGCTTTCTCTCCCTCTCTCTCTGTCTTTCTCTGGTGAGCTCGTGTGCCCTATAGCAAATTTAAAAATAATGATACTAAATAAAATTAAATAAGTAGTTATTAAGAAGTAAAATCCTTAGGGAGCAAACAGAAGCTGCGATTTGAAGTGCTTGCTGATTTCTGTACCGTAAGTCCTCTCACCGTGACCAGTTCAGACCACCAGCAGGACACTCGGGAAGGGCAGTGGGACAAGGAAGAGGACCCAGCCTGCTCTGCTGAACGCAGGCCAGCCCCACCTGCTCTTCCCAAGGAACCGCACACCGCTGGCTACAATGGGGCACTATTCCCACCTCCGCTTTAGCCAGTCATTAGAGAGGTCGTGTCTGAGCTGTGCGCGCCCTCAGCGCGGGGAGCACCCGGTGACACGCCGCACTGAGGACAGGAAGGCACAATAAACAGCGCTCCTCTTAGCACTGGGTCTGACCAAGATCTGAGAGCAAGCAGAGCGAGCATGCAGGTCCTTTGTCGTGGATAAAGGAGACGTTAGCAGACACGGCTTCTGAGGGCAAAATGACCTGCCGTCTCGGAGTCTCACCCAGCACGCCTGGCATGAGCGTATATACGCGGAGATTCGAAGTCACTTTTTCTCTCTTTGGTGAGAACACCTCACTGACAGAGAATGGATGGCAAGACGCTGCTGGCAATTTACTCACAACACCTGCCTTTTTTTTTTTTTTTTTTTGCGCAGGGCTTTGGGGGGGGGAGACAGGGGGGGGGCGCGGGAAAGAAAAAAAAGATCCCATTGTACCTTCTTCAAATCTCCCTCCCTTTGGGATTCTGGGCACCCTCACATGCAGCTGGTGTGTTCTCTAGCTGCTGAGACCAGACTCCAGCCCAGCTGGGCCACGGGGAAGCCGGCCACCTGAACTGCCATGCCTGGCCTTGCCTTAACCACGGCTGACCCGCATAGGTGCTCTACGTCGCGGACATAATCTAGGTTATTGCTGACCGTGCGGAAGACTGCAACGAAGAATTTAACTGTTAAGGATTTATTTCCCATATGGAACGACAAAGAGAGCTTATGGGATGAAAGGGTGAACAAAGGCCTGCTAGATACGTCTCAGAGAGGATATTAAGTGTGCGTCATTTGGACCAAGGCAATTTTTAAAAACCACCTTTTGTTTGTAGGCATCGGGTTACGAGATTTACTGATGTTTTAGCGTCACACGAGGTGCTGTGTGTATCCCCTTTTCACATTAAGGACATGGAGGTACACAGGTCCCTCTGACTCAGACAATAGAAAGTTTAATCTTCTATGTATTAAAAAAACAAGCAGTATTGAATATGTCATCCAAGAGGGGGTTTGTAACTGTATCATATACATGTGTGTGATATATATAATATATCAATATTATATATATGTATATATGTGTATATTTATATATAATGTAGCAAATTGTATAATATATACATAAAGTATATGTGTATATATACATACATGTATATATAAAATGTATCAAATTGTATATGTATGTATATGCATGTGTATATGCATATATGTATATGTATGTATATATACACATATGTATATGTGTATATGTATATGTGTGTATATATACATCAATATATATATGTATATATGTATCAAATTGTATATGTGTATATATACATAGATGTATATATACTCTATGTATATACATATAATTTATATATAATGTATCAAATTGTATACATTATATATGTATATGTGTATATATAATGTATCAAATCGTATAATATATATGTATATGTATAATGTATATGTATATATATTATATATAATGTATCAATTTGTATAATATATAAATATATGTTTATATGATGTATAGATTGTATCTAATATATAATAATATATACATATAATCTACACAGGTAGATTAAACTTTTCTCTGACGGTCAGCAAGTTCTTTTTCCTTAGTAGGGCCACCATGGGCAATTAAACATAACTGCTGCTTTTGGAAACATTTTACAGGTGAAAATAAGTTTTTGAGTTGTGATTCACAGATTAGCATTTCATAGGTGAAATAAGTTTTTGAGTTGTGATTCACAGATTAGATGAATCACGGGTACAAAATGAAAGACCTTGTTTTTATCTGTTACCTATAGTTCAGTTTCGTGTGGCCACGGACTCTAAGAATCAGACCTAGGTGTCCAGGCGTGTAGCCGAGGGGAAATTCAAATGTACGTGCTTCTTTGCAGTTAGATGCTTGTCTATTTTCATGAGGGCTAAATGATTTTGCTTTAATAGCAGAGAAATCTAACTGTTGGATTGTGAGAAGACAAAATAAAAAAATGTTACAATGATATTTGAGGAGAAAGTACTATTTTCCATTGTTTTCTTTAGACCCCTATCTTATGTAGGAGAAATATTGCCTGCACAGCTACTTGTTAAAATTGTATCAAGCATTTGAAAACACAGTGACCTCAGTCAATGGAACTTAGTGATTTCTTGTTTCATATTCGAAGATTTAAGGTTAGGATCAATGTAGCAAATGAGTCTTGGGATAATTACCTTTGCGGATATTTTTACCTGTTTTGGTTCTAGCTTTTATTTCTAGCAAATTTTCTCTAGCTGTGGGTTTTATTTTAAGTGTCTTGATATCGGGGCGAAAGGGAGAGCATGGGATATCACAGTGCCCTAATCCAGTTGAAGAGACATTATGGATCTGTGACATTTTTTCTTATAATTAAACTTAAAAAAACAAAAAACAAAAAACTCAAAGAATTAAAAAAAATATTTCATGCATGTCAGAGCATGAGAGAGAGAGAGAGAGAGAGAGAGAGAGAAACCCCCATAAAGGCTGGTCTCATGCAATCCTTCTGCCAAAAATTCTGCATCTTGACAGAATCCCGACCATACGCACACGCAACCAAACCATGTTTTTGCCTTGATCGGAATTCGAACCTGGGTTGACCAGGTGGGATCTGGTTTCATCTGAAGAGTGCTTAACTGCTAGGCCACTCTACAAGAACAAATTTGTTATGATGGCTGTTTTAATGGGGTAGTGGTCACCTTTACTCTGATATGACCCTATCCTAAGTTAACTATTTGTATTAACGATGACTCTGTTTTTTTCTGCTTTGCTTTGTTTTGTTTTGTTTCCAGAAAGATTTTTGGTATAGGGTATGTGTGCTTGCTGGAGAGACAGAGAGGGATAGAGAGACAGAATGTGGGAAGTCCCTCCCGCAGGAGAGAGGGCCACACTGCAATCCTTCCTCCTCCATTCTCCTCTCAGGATCTTGGGCACGCACACACAAGTACCTGGCATGAGATTTAAGCTGGGTCTGGGACTTTAACTGTGGTCAACTACATGGGAGTCCAGTGTTGCAACCATTATGCCACCTGCTGGTCCCCAATGACTGTTTTAAAATGAGTTCTCATTCTGAGGCACTGGAGGTTAGAATTCCACAAACTTATCTGGGGGTGCGACCTAACCCATACAAATAGGTTATAAAATCTAAAGCCCGTGTTAACTACCACTGGCAGAAGAGGGCAGCATAGGCTGGGAATGTGGGGATTGCTAGAGGACATAGCGAAGGCAGGGGGATGGGGCAGGAGCCAGGATCCGAGTTGTGTTAATCTTCTGGCCCTCGGAGAACCGCATGTAGCATTTTAGTAGGAACCACTAGTCCTCAATAGCACGTGACTGCACGCTTTCTTTGTAAATGGAATTTTGCTTTGGAAGACATTGCCCTGCCTCTATTCATCTCTTTATTATTTATTTCCATTTTCTGAGTAGTTCAGGATGTTCAAAATTTTCGTTTGCCGTTTTAAGGCGATGGTAGTTTTTCTGCCTTTAATGCCATCTTCGAGCAATGAACCATCTTGCACTCCATCTGTGTCATTTCTGTAGACACTAACTAGCTATCAGGGACCCCCGCATCCAACCTGAGCTGCTTTCTAAGACTGCCTGCCTGTGAGCGAGGGTGTGCGATGGATAGTAACAACTCCTCAGCTTTGAAGCCTCCGTTGCCTCTGCCCCCACATGGAGTTCGCTTCTGCCCATAGGACGATAAAGATCCTCTCGGGAGGAGCCAGAACAGTATCATAAACCACGTATTTTCTGCAGGCTCGATGGTAAGTTGCAGTAGAGCAGAGATTGTCTACTTTCCTTCTAAAAAGCCTGCCTGTCCTCTGCACCATGTGGCCATGCACCAGGAGAAGCTGCTCCTGTAAAATGTCACTGGATGATCCATGGGAAGAAAGCAGTAATCAATGATAGAGATTTCCAAAGATGCAGTGTAATCAAGACGTATCGTGGTACATTAAAAACCACTTCAGTTCTCCCGAGAGAACAATGACTCACCCTCAGAATGTGGAACACGGAACAAAACAGACACGTTCAAATAGGAATGTGTTATGTGGCAATGGCAGCATGATCGGCCTCACTGTCACATCAGGTGACAAAGGGACAATTAGGAAGTTTATTAAAACATATGATAATAAACATTCGAAAAACCGACTAACAGAAGACCATAACTAAGGAACTCACGTGCAATGCATAACTCTATAGATTAATGTTTCAAAATATAAAGGAAATATGCATTTATACAATTTCCTTTTTACAAGAATTAATATCAGAAATTTGACCATGAGGATGATATGGTTTCTTAACTCGTTTTCCTTTATCATGAAAACAGGAAAACCTGGGCTTATTAATACATATTTCTGGGAACCAACAGTTGGCATAATGGCTATGTCGCTGGACTCCCACGTAGTCGATCGCGGTTCGCGTCCCAGACCTGGTTGCTTAAAACTCACGCCGGGCGTGTGTGCGTGCGTGCCCAAGATCCCGAGAGGACAATGGAGGAGAAGGGATTGTAGTGTGGCCATCCCCCCTGGGGGGTGATTTCTCACTTTCTGTCTCTATGTCTCTCTCTCTCTGTCTGGCAAGCACACGTGCCCTATAGCGAAAACCTCTAGGAAAAAACAAAAAAACAAAAAAACATATTTTCAACAAATGCTATTATTTATCTTTATTCAACTCTTATATTGTTATCTTTATTCAGAAATCCAGTAATTTTACTTTTAAGTTGCCGAATAATTTGAGTGGCTGGCCGAAGTGACAGAATCCTTTCGTTGGTGCTGTAAATGTGGCCGTTGGTGGTTCCTGGGGTTCTCATGGGAGGCTTTCTCGCTGTCGCTGAGAAATCTGACCATGTGGATGTTTACGGAGCGACTGCTGTACACGTGCTGGAATGCAAGACGCACATACAGAACTTGTGGAAAATGCTAGCCCTGACAAAACAGCACGCAGTAAATACCTCTTAAATATGGACTGACCCGAATGGGAAAGCAGTCCCTCGTATGGGCCAGAAACTATGCCAGGACCTGGTCCTGAGTCAGAGCCCAGGGCACACTGTTGTGACCATGCCACCCTGAAATGCAAAGCGCCAAGAGGACACTTTCTCCCGAGAGAAAGGTGCAGAAGTGGGTATTGCCCACAGGCCAGGGCCATCAGGTAGCTCCGTCCCCAAGGCCTTTCAGCTTCTTTCCCTGTCACCCTGCTATCGTCTACTTACACACTTCTGTGTGGGGAGCCGGTCCCAGCATCGTGGCCACACGCAACCCCTGGGCAGGCGGGAGACAGAGAAAGAAAAAGGGGTTAAACATCGTAAACGCCTTTTTTGTTCAGAACCCCTGACCACATGAGGCTGCAGAGAGGCCTGGAAATGTCATCTCTAGCTGAGATCTCATTAAAAAGGAGGAGGAGATATAGATGCAGGGTACATGTTGGAAGCCTTTTCCCAAAGACTCTCGAGGCTTCGTGCCCTCCCTTCTCCATGGTGCAGTGTATACATCGCGGTGCCCCGAGGACGCGGAGGTCGGCGGGGTCTGCTGTCTGCTGTCTGCTCCCCCGTGGGACGCTGGCACGCTTTCCCGGGTGCTTCACCTCATGCAAACACATGCTCCTTTTAGCTACGAAAATATTCAAGTGCCCTTTATGCACTTTCCTTTACTAATTATGATTTGGGGAAAACAAATGTGGTATGAATCTTGCTTTCCAGCTACCTAATTTGCTTTTCAAGCTTGATTTGAATTTGTAACTTTTAGCATTGCTGTTATAGTCTCCTGAGTTAGTTATTTTTGTTATTTTGCCTTCTCGTGCATGCCCTCTTTCACTTAAATAATATTTTATGGTAAGACACCAATACATTCAAAGTGACTGAGTAGAGCTCTAATAATGCCAGGGGAGGTAGGTCTTGATTGCTGTGTTCCAGGGAGGGTTCTGTCCCCATGAGAACTAGAACTTCCGGGACCTTTCACTATACACGTGTTCTTTCTTCTCTGCAACTGAAAATACCAGACAGATTCATGAGGGTTTGCCTGCACTAAGGAGAAAGTTTGGGGCATTCCCTGCTTTTATTTTGATTCTCCACTCCGATAACAAATAGAAAACATGAAATGTCTTCTTTTAACTATTTTGCATTTAAAAATAACTTGAAGTCAGGAACAACACTAGTAAAACAGATTTAATTTATCATTGGTGTCACTGCTATTCCTGCTCCTACTGCACCCTTTTCTGCTGCTCTTCCATGGTACCATTATTTCTTTTTTGTTTCTTTTTTTGGAGAGGTTTTTGCTATAGGGGATGTGCACTCGCGAGAGAGACAGAGAGAGACAGAGAGATAGAAAGCGAGAAATCACTCCCCAGGGGAGATGGCCACACCGCAATCCCTTCTCCTCCATTCTCCTCTCAGGATCTTGGCCACACACGCACACATGCCCCGCGGGAGTTTAAGCCACCAGGTTTAGGACTCAAACCACGGTTGGCTACATGGGAGTCCAGCGACATAGCCATTATGCTAACTGCTGGTCCTGACACCATTACTTCTTTAAAATGTCACCCTAGGCCCTTGTCAACTTTGGACAGCCATCTAAACTATTTTCCATGCATCATCTGTTGCCTGAATTAAGTCATCAATCTCTTCTTTTAAATTAATTTTTAAAAACTGTTACTATATTTTTTTTCTTCTCTGGCTATTCAACTGTCTTAAATAATTAAATATTTTCCTTTTGGAAAAATCAAGCAGGAAAAAATAAAAAGGATAACCATATATAATGACGAACATTCTTGACCATAATATTATTCATATTAACTAAGTTTTCCTTGGCCCGATAATTGAACAGCTCTGATTCCAGTAGCATGTCACCTACATAGTAAGTCCTTGTGATGAAAAGTCTGAAACTGGGGTCTGAACACATAGTTTTCAGACTCTGTACTGGATCCTAGTAAAAGGAACTGGAGAACACAGCACAGCCTTGGAGGAATCCCTAGAAGGTGCCCAGGTTGTTACATGCAGCAGCCGCTTTCTGATAACTATCGTTATCAAATACCCTTCATTAACTATCAGTTGCACTTCTTGTAGTTTTTATTGCCTCTGCCTTGGTGTTATTTTTTTTCTTTATTTGACAACCAGGACATTGAGTACTCTGGGTTTTCCTCACCCACCTCAGTCGCCTTTCTTAGCGTTTCTCCTCATAAATCGCTTTCGTCAGCAGGCTGGGGCCTGGGGCCTCTGTACACAAACTCCTCCGGTGACTTCATTCTCACTTGGTCTCTAAGGGTCATCTCTGCAGGAACTGGGACCGCAGGATGTGGAGCCTGCTTGCTCAATGCCAGATTGCTGTGTGCACCTGAGACAGAACTGGGCTTGGATTTTCAACACAACACGCTCTGTCTCAGTCTGCTCCATCTGCTGGGTCAAGTCGTGGTGTTCTCTCTGACGCCCTTTAGTCTCGTATGGCCCATCAAGTTAAGAAATCCTTAGGGTCCATCCTGAAAATATAACATGTCATATTCCGGCCACTTCCCATGAGCTCTGTGCCTCTCTCCTAGGATGGGCATGCATCATCTGTTGCCTGAATTAAGTCAGCAATCTCTTCTCTCTTATTAAATTAATTTTTAAAAACTGTTACTATATTTTTTAGGTTTTTGCCATAGGGCACGTGTATTTCCCAGAGAAATCATCCCCGAGGGAGAACGGCCATGGTGCAGTCCCTTCTCCTCCATTCTCAGTCACATACCGCTCCTTCCTGAAGTCTTCGCTCTGCCTGAATGTCCTCCCTGAATTATCCACTCCATGCTTACTCCTCTGTTCTTTGAACTTGGAGTACATTTATGGTCAGAACTGCAAAGCTTAAAATCAAGAAGCATTGGGACCAGCAGTTAGTGTAATGGCTATGTCGCTGGACGCCCACGTAGTCGACCACGGTTCACGTCCCGGACCCGGTGGCTGAAAACTCACGCCAGGCGCATGTGTGTGCGTGCCCAAGATCCCGAGAAGAGAATGGAGGAGAAGGGATTACGCCGTGGCCACCCCTCCGGGGGGTGATTTCTCACTTTCTATCACTCTGTCTGTCTGGAGAGCGCCACCGGCTTTAAAACAAAAACCCCCCCAAAAAAAAAAAAAAAAAAAAAATTGGATTTCTGCCAAAATGCAGTTCTGAAAACTGTGTCATAAAGCCCAACATTTTAAAGCAAATAGTTTTCTGACCAAAGATGTAGCTTAAACAAATCTATGAGTAATGAGTCATTGTAAATGTACAGATAAAAAGTTTCATTAAGGACAGTAAAACAATGCTCCGGATATTATAAAGTGACATAAAAAGTCACGTACATATTGATTTTCCCATGGACCTCAATGGTGTTTGCAATCACAAACAACACATTTAATTACGACTCTCGTGTATCATAAAGTTGATAAAACAGATAGGCTAAGTATTAACACATTTGTCTATAAATAACACGTTTTACTTTCTTACAATTTAGAAAAGCTATAAAGAATAAAATTAAGAGCTAGCAAGGGAGGCTTAAACTAGTACCTCCTTGTCTTTTTTTTTTTAGAGGTTTTTGCTATAGGGTGCATGCGCTCGCCAGACAGACAGAGAGAGACAGAGAGACAGAAAGCGAGAAATCACCCCCTCGGGGGATGGCCACGCCGCAATCCCTTCTCCTCCATTCTCCTCTCGGGATCTTGGACACACACGCACACGTGCCCGGCGTGAGATTTAAGCCACCAGATCCGGGACGTGAACCGCGGTTGACTACGTGGGAGTCCAGCGACATAGCCATTACGCTAACTGCTGGTTCCCAGTACCTCCTTGTCTTTACCGTTTAGTATTAGTCAAAAGTGTCTTATATTTCGTACAACTGCACTTTGTGGAACTTGAGTTTTGACGAGTCTACATGCCATTCATAAAAGAAAGGCAGCCCCAGCCTGGCAGCTCGGTCAGCAGCCCTGACCTGGGCCAGGTGGGGTTCGGATCCCTGGGTCAGTTTGAAAACACACTTCCGGGACGTGAGAGCACGTGACCCTGATCCTGACTAGCTGGAGTATGGGGAAAGGGAATCAGGGTGTGACAAGGACCTGGTGAATATGCTTCTGCTTCTTCCTTACATGTACATTTTCATGCACTCTCAGTTATGAGCAAAAGAATCTTTAAAAATGAACGGTATTTCAAATATTTTCTAGCAGATATAGATTAGAAGATAAAAAAGTACAAAAATACTTCCAAATAAAATATAGTATAGGGACTAGCAGATTGAATAATGGTTACATCACTGGACTCCCGTGTAGTCAACTGAGGTTCAAGTCCCAGACCCAGCAGCTTAAAACTCATGCTGTGTCACTGGACTCCCATGTAGTCGACCGTGGTTCGAGTCCTAGACCCAGTGGTTTAAACTCATACCGGGCACATATGCGTGCATGCCCAAGATCCCGAGAGGAGAATGGAAGAGAAGGGATTGCGGCATGGTCATCCCCCCTGGGGGATGATTTCTCACTTTCTGTCTCTCTGTCTTTCTTGCGAACCCATGTGTCCTAGAGCAAAATCCTCTCAAAAACAAAACAAAACAAAACAAAAAAACTTATGCTGAGTACATATGTGTGCATGCCCAAAACCCTGAGAGGTTGGAGGAGAAGGGATTACAGTGTGGCCATCTTCTTGGTGGATGATTTCTGGCTTTCTGCCTCTCTCTGGCCAGTGCACATACTCTATAGGACAAATATCTCTTAAAAAGCAAAATAAAACAAAATGTATAGGTAAGTAAAAAATAACCATATTTACTATTTAAATTTATGTACAAACCTTTCTTCATTTTAGAAATTTTAGTTTACATGCTTTTTCTGTGTGTCAAGGGTTGAAATTTCTAAGTATATACAAAGTGAGTGTTGGGATTATATTCTAATTACACAAAAAAAGTGTGCTTCAATTTTACTTCTTCCGTTTTGCTGTTATTTAGAAAGCACAGTTGTTTTTCAAGAGTTGTTTTAGAGATGTAATCCAGTTTCTCTTAAAAAAGTAACTGTAATTTTGCATTCTTCTCTACTTTTCAGTTCTGCATTTGCTAAGCAGCTGACACATTTTTCTTAAATTTGTATCCGTCTATAGGCAATCGTTTTGAGCTGAAAAATAAACAGAGTTTGTAACCGTGGATTCATTCATCACCTATTCTTATTCTGGCATGTAATTCCTGCATAGCAAGTGTATGAAAAATCTATTTCTGGGCTTGGGGAGGAGCTTGAGGAGTAGTGGACGAATAGAGCGTGGTGTAAAGGCAAATAATGTACTTAGCGTTTCTTGTCATCTAAATATTTGCAAATTTTAATAATTAACACTGAAATAAAACATAATAAAAATGAATATTAGATGAGGCCAGCAGGTGGCATAGAGATTAAGGTACCAGCCTCCCACATGACTGATCACAGTTCAAGTCCTGGACCTGGTAGCTTGAACTCATGCCAGGTGCGTGAGTGTGCATGTCCACAGTCCAGAGAGGAGGATGGAAGAGAAGGAACTGTGGCAGGGCCATCCTGACTCTGTCTTTCTTTCTCTGTTTCTAGCAACTGCATGCACCCTGTAGCAAAAAAAAAATAATAATAATAATAATAAAAGAAAAGAAAAGAAAAGAAAAGAAAAGAAAAGAAAAGAAAAGAAAAGAAAAGAAAAAAGAAACGAATCTTACCTATTGAATCTCCTTGTAGGGAGTCTTGAGTGTTTCTTTGGCAGTCCACTTTGCATTGTTCTTTTGATGCGTTGCAATCTAGGCTCTCTTTCCAGTTATTTTACTTTTTTTTTTTTTTTGAGAGGCTTTTGCTATATGGCGCATGTGCTTGCCAGACAGACAGAGAGATAGAAAGTGAGAAATCACCCCCCAGGGGGGATGGCCACGCTGCAATCCCTTCTCCTCCATTCTCTCCTCCATTCTCCTCTCGGGATCCTTGGCACGCACGCACACGCGCCCAGCTTGAGTTTTAAGCCACCGGGTCGGGACAGGAACCATGGTCGACTACGTGGGAGTCCAGCAACACAGTCATCACGCTAACTGCTAGTCGCCCAGTTATTTTACTAGAAATTTGACCATGGAACATTTGGTGTGCTTCAAGACTCTGTTTATTTAATAACCTGATTGAGTTTGAGTTCACTAAGGCCTCCTGAGACACTTTGCACAAGACAGCAAGCACTCTCCTCCCAGTGACACCCACCAGCTACGGGTCTCCAGGTGCCTGTCGCTCTTTCGAGCTTTTATGAAAGTGCTTCAGTTTGAATGTCCTTTTTGTTTGGGGAACTCGTTTTTAACTGTGTCTGTGTCTATCTCCTCCCGTGTACCACGGACTCCTCCAAGCCAGAGCTTCAGCCTCTGTGCCACAGCCCTGGCGTGGAAGTTAGCAGAATCAAAACAGAGTCCTCCGTGTAGCCTTCTGTCAGACTCTGACCTGAGTCCACCCGGTAGCCTGGTGGTTAGAGGATCCAGATCCCTCATGGTCTACTGCAGTTTGAACGCTGGCCCTGGCAGCTTGAGATGCACACCAGCCGTGTGTGCATGCATGGCACAGGTTCTGCCAGGGGCAGAAGTGGCAAAGGGCTCACCGCATAGCTGGGCGGGGTTTCTCCCTCTTTGACTCTCTCTGGGAAGCACAGGTGTTTCTGGCAATTAAGAAAGCGAGAAATCACCCCCAGGGGGGGATGGCCATGACACAATCCCTTCTCCTCCATTCTCCTCTCGGGATCTTGGGCACGCATGCACACGCGCCCGGCGTGAGATTTAAGCCACCGGGTCCCAGACGTGAACCGTGGTCGACTACGTGGGAGTCCAGTGACATAGCCATTACGCTAACTGCTGGTTCCCCCCGGAGGTTCTTTTTCTACATTGTTCTTACTTCCTGTTTGATTCCTGAGCTTCATTCTATTTATTTATTTATAACAAGTTCTTTTTTAAATTTTATTTATTATTATCATAATCTTTATATTACATTGGATCACATATATCTTTACAGTGTATTACATTTCTTTTTCCAGAAGGAATACGATGCCTATCAGTCAAGACAAAGACGTTAATATACACATCATCATCAAATAGCTTTTCATAATTTTTTCCAGATTATTATTATTATCATCATTTTTTTGAACATTCAATCACTATACATCATCATTTTGCTTGTATAAAAAATTTACCCAACATGAAATACTTCTCAGACCAGTTCAGGTGAGAATACTATACATGTCATCATCAATAGATAATAAACCATTTCTGTGTCCCACTAATGTCTTGCCTTTCTATTTGTTCTCTTGCAGTCCTTCTCTGTATTCTTACCTTTTGCCACCCTGTTCTACACTATCTTTAGCATCCCTAACTATTTTTCACTGCTTTTATGCCCTCCAATATTTTGATCTCTACCATAAAATGTGGATAATTGGTATATATTAAGTGGAGACATACAATATCTTTCTTCCATATCCTGGCTTGCTTCACTCAGCAATAGAGCCTCCATATCCAACCACTTCCTATCAAATACCAGGGTCTTGTTGTTTTTTATGGCTGAATCGTATTCCATGGAGTATATGTGCCACACTTTTTCAATCCATTCATCTGTTTGTGGACATTTGGGTTGGTTCCATGTCTTATGAATCATGAATAATGTCACAATAAATATAGTTATGCAAGTGCTTTTCCGACTGAGCATTCTGTCCTTTGGGTAGATACACAGGAGTGGAATTGCTGGATCATATAGTGGTTCTATCTGAAGGTCTTTGAGGAACCTCCATATAGTTCTCCACAGTGGCTGAACCAATTTACTTTCCCACCAGCAATGTAGGAGAGTTCCCCTTTCATCACATCTCTGCCAGATCTTATCTTTTTTTTTTTTTTTAATCTATGCCAGTCTGACTGGGGTTAGGTGGTATCTCATTTTGGTTTTGATCTGCATCTCCCTTATGAAGAGGGATGTTGAGCATTTTTTCATATGCTTTTTGTCTATTCATAGGTCTTCCTTAGAGAGTTGTTTATTCAGCTCATTTTCCCATCTTTTAATTGGGTTAGTAATTTTCTTCCAATAAGTTGCTTGAGTTCCCTGTGTATTCTGGTTATCAGTCCCTTATCTGAGGCATAGTTAATAAAAATTTTCTCTCCTTCCAGGGGTTGTCGATTCACACTAATTACTATGTCCTTTGCTGTGCAGAAACTTCTTAATCTGATGTAATACCACCTGTCTATTTTCGGGAATTAATCTGATATAGTCTCACCTGTCTATTTTAGGGATTATGGACTGTGCTTTGGGAGTCTTATTTAAGAAGTCTTTGCTTACCCCAATGTCTCTCAGAGTTTTCCTAATATTTTCCACCAGTAGTTTTATAGTTTGA
>NW_006204918.1:2907015-2920434 GCF_000334495.1 Tupaia belangeri chinensis
CTTTTTCCCAACGGATTGACTGGTATCCTTTGTCAAAAATCAGTTGGCTCTAAGATTTGGGGTTTATTTCTGGGATCGCTATTCTATTCCATTGGTCTACCTGTCTGTTTTTATGCCAACACCATGCTGTTTTGATTATCATAGGTTTATAGTATATCTTGAGGTCAGGGAGTGGTAGTCCACTCCACTCTTTTTTATACAGGATTGCTTTGGCAGTACGAGGTCTTTTATGATTCCCGACAAATTCTATGATTGTCTTTTCTAGATATGTGAGACTATCTCTTGTAATTTGATTGGAATTGAGTTAAATATGTAGAGTAATTTGGGTAGAATTGCCATTTTGATTACATTAAGTTTTCTAATCCAGAAATATGGGATGTCCTTCCACTTTTTTAGGTCTCTTACAGTATCTTTTTGCAGATTTTAATAGTTTCCTTTGTAAAGGTCTTTGACTTCCTTAGTTAGGTTTATCCCTAGGTATCTTATACATTTTGTGGCTATGGTAAAAGGGATTCCTATCTTCAGTTCTACCTTGTTCAACTTGTTGTTCAAATATAGAAATGTTATAGATGTTGGGATGTTGAGTTTGTATCCTGCCACTTTACTATATTCATTTATTACTTTGTGAAGTTTTTTCATGGAAACCTTTGGGTCTTCTAAGTATACCATCATGTCATCTGCGAATAAAGATATTTTCAACTCTTCTTTGTCTGTTTGAATGTATTTTATATTGTTCTCTTCTCTGATTGCAATAACTAAGACTTCCAGCACTATATTAAAAAGCAGTGGAGAATGGGGACAGCCTTGTCTAGTACCAGCTTTTAGTGGAAAAGCTTTTAGCTTTTCCCCATTCAGTATAATGTTACAGGTTTTTCATAGATGGCTTTTATTGGGAAATGAGCCTTCTATATCAGTCTTACTGAGAAGCTTAATCATGAAAGGATGTTGTATTTTATCAAATGCTTTCTCTGCCTCAATTGAAATGATCTTATGGATTTTATCTTTCTTTCTGTTAATATGGTGTATTATATTTATGGTCTTGTGTATGCTGAACCACTCCTGCATTCTTGGAATAAAGGCTGCCTGATCGTGATGAATAATCTTTGTTACATGTTGTTGGATATGACTTATGAATATCTTTTTGAGAATTTTTACAGTTATATTCATCAGCGATATTGGTCTATAGTTCCATTTTTTTGTCATATCTGTTTTGGAGATGAGGATGAAGGAGGCTTCATGTAATTTGGAAGGTTTCCTTCCTTAGAAACTTTAGAAATAATTTGAGTAAGATAGGGGTTAACTCTTCCTTGAAAGTTTTGTGGAATTCAGAAATGAAGCCTTCTGGACCTGGGCTTTTCCTTGTCTAGAGGTTATTTATTACTGATTCAATCTCCTGGCTTGTTATGGGTCTATTCAGGTTCTCTATGTCCTCCTGATTCAATCTTGGTAGATTATATGCATTCAGGACTTTGTCCATCTCCTCCGTGTTCTCTATTTTGTAGGCATGTAGTTGCTCATAGTATCCTCTAAAGATATTTTGTATTTCTATTGTGTCTGTTGTAATGTTGCCTGTTTCGTTATGTGTTTGATTTATCTAGTTTCTTTCTTCTTCTTTATCAGTCTAGCTAATGGTTTGTTGATCTTGTTAATCTTTTCAAAGAACCAGCTTTTGCTTTAGTTTATTTTCTGTATGGTTCCTTTGTTTTCTATTTCATTTATTTCTAATTGAGCTTTTATTATTTCTTTTCACCTGGCATTTGTTGTTGTTGCTGTTTTTCCAGTTCCCTGAGCCATGATGTTAAGTTATTTGCAAACTTTTCATCTTTTTCTCATGTCCACTAATTGCTATAAATTTTCCTTTAAGACTGCTTTTGCCATGTCCCATAGATTATGGAAGATCATGTACTCATTATCATTTGTTCCCATACAATTTTGATTTCAGACTTAATTTATTCAGTAGTTAAGAAGTCATTCAGAAGTAGGTTGTTCAGTTTCCATGTGTCTGTGCAGTATTGAGGGTGTTTCTTGAAATTAATATCGAGTTTAATTCCATCATGGTCAGAGAAGATGCTGGATATAGTTTCTATTCTTTGAATCTGTAAAGGCTTAATTTGTGTCATATCATATGTTCAATCTTCTTTTTTCTTTTCTTTCTTTTTTTTTTTTGGAGAGGTTTTTGCTATAGGGCACATGCACTCGCCAGACAGAGAGAGAGAGAGACAGAGAGACAGAAAGCCAGAAATCACCCCCCAGGGGGGATGGCCACACCGCAATCCCTTCTCCTCCATTCTCCTCTCAGGATCTTGGGCACGCACGTACACGCGCCCGGCATGAGTTTTAAGCCACCGGGTCTGGGACATGAACCACGGTTGACTACGTGGGAGTCCAGCAACATAGCCATTACGCTAACTGCTGGTTCCCTCATATGTTCAATCTTTTAAAAAGTTCCATGCAGGGTGAGAAAAATGTATGTTTTGTCATCTTAGGGTAGAAAGTTCTATAGATATCTATCATGACCATTCGATTTATACTATCATTTAAGTCCTGTATCTCTCTGTTTATTTTTTGTCTGGAAGATCTGTCTATAGGAGATAATGAGGTGTTGAGATCCCCAACAATTATAGTGTTGCTCCCTATCTCCCCTTTTAGCTCCAGCAGTCTTTCCTCCACATATTTAGGTGCTCCTGACTTGGGTGTATAGATATTAATAAATGTTATGTCTTCTTGCTGAATTACCCCATTTACTATTATATAATGCCCTTCTTTGTCTCTTCTTACAGTCTTAGTCTTGAAGACTATTTTGTCTGAAATCAATATTGCTACTCCAGCCCTTTTTTGATTTCCATTTGCATGGAATGTATTTTTCCAACCATTCACTTTTAGTCTATGTATGTCTTTATCCGTAAAGTGAATTTCTTTTTTTTCTTTTTTCTTTTTTTTGAGAGTTTTTTGCTATAGGGCGTGAGCACTCACCAGAAAGACAGAGAGAGAGACAGAGAGAGAGAAAATGAGAAATCATTCCTCGGGTGGATGGCCATGACGCCATCCCTTCTCCTCCATTGTCCTCTTGGGATCTTGGGCACACATGCACATGCACCCAGCATGAGTTTAAGCCACAGAGTCTGGGATTTGAACTGCAGTCGACTACATGGGAGTCCAGCGACATAGTCATTACACCAACTGCTGGTCCCATGGTCCATTTCTTGTAGGCAAGAAATAGAGGGTTTCTGGTTTATTTATTTATTTATTTATTTATTTATAATCCATTTGTCCAGACGGTGTCTCTTAATTGGAGAATTTCAGTCTATTTTTTTGTTTGTTTTATTTATTTTATGATCAGGGCAGAGAAGTAAGGACAGGATGGGTGAGAGAAAAGGCCCTTGACAGGGTGCCCACACCAGTCATCCCACTTACCTCCCAGACAGCCAGGATAGCAGATGTGTGCCTTCACCTGGCACATTCTAGCCAAGGCAGGAACCACACCCATTTGTCGCTATACCACGCACCAACACCCTATTGCCTATGCTGTGGCAACCGGGCTAAGATTCATACAAAAGAACGATCAACTCCTTTAGATGTATGTTCAACGGTCACCTCTTACCCATAACCTTTTTCATAGGTTAGGCCTCTAAATCTCTGGAACTTGCAAAACGATTCAGCTGTAACTTTTGGTCATACTGAGTAACGGTATTGGATAACCTCTCTCCCACAACCAAGTGCATATGGAAAGACTTCACTTTTATTTCTCTAAACTCTCTCTATGCTTGGCTTTTTAAAAGAATACTGACTGGGGCCACTAGGTGGCATAGTGGTTACATAGCTGGTTTCCCACATGGCTGACCGTTGTTCGAGTCCTGGACCCAGTGGTTTGAAACTATATATCTACAAAGTAGAGAACATGGAGGAGATGGACAAATTTCTGGATGCATATAATGCCTCACTCTGGGCATGTGTGCATGCATGCCCAAGAACCTGGGAGGAGAATGGAGGAGAAGGGATTGAGGCCTGGTCATCCCCTCTGGGGGAAGATTTCTGACTTTCCCTTTCACTATCTCTGTCTCTCTCTATCTCTCTCCCTGGCGAGTGTACATGTCTTAAGGAAAAAGCTCTAAAAAACCTGACTTTTTCTCTTCAGTGACTAGTTTTATTCTTTTATGCTAGTAATGGCTACTTTTGTTTTTTTCCCTAGACCTAGCTTTAAAATTAAAATTAGGTTTTATATGGGTATTTTAAAACTTCATTAAAGCTTTAAAATTCTTCCTTGCTAATTATTTTCACACATTTAAACATTATCTTGGTCTTGGAATGAAATGATTTGAAGTATGATTCGCATATCGCTTATGAGAACTAATGGAGAACGCAGTAGGAGTTTGGCAATACACTGCAATTGTGGTGGATTTGTCTCTAATAATCGGGAGGAATGACAAAAAGTTATCAGAGCCTCCTGTACAAGTGACACATAAAACACTATTTGCAAGAATATATCATCAGATGATTACTATTCAATACGTTTCAGTTCAAACTACCTGAATTTCATGGTCCCAAAGGAGTATGGTTCATAAACTTTATGCCCAGAGACAATATTATTCCATGGTATTTCAGCATTTCTTCTGCTAATGAGCAACTTAAGAATGGCTCCAGTTCTATATTCGTAAACTTACTAGTTTCATTCAGTTAGAGAACATAGAAATAACAGATGAAATGTTGTTATTAAAGAAATCTGCAGACTTGAATTGCCATATACACTGAATCCAAAATATAGATTCTTGCCAACACATTGTAGACTGCACCATAACCTTTCAGAAGTCCCTCTGGTCTGGGGACCAGCAGTTAGCATAATGGTTTTGTCACTGGACTCCCATGTAGTCGCGGTTCGCATCCTGGGCCCGTAGGATTAAACTCACGCCAGTCGCATGTGCGTGCGTGCCCAAGATCCCGAGAGGAGAATGGAGGAGAAGGTATTGTGGCATGACCATCCCCCCCTGGGGGGTGATTTCTTGCTTTCTGTCTCTCTGTCTGTCTGGCGAGTGCACGCTCCCTATCAATGTCCCTCTGGTCTGTCCAGGGCACCACTTCATGTAGCAGGTTACCTGCATGTGACATCCATATTTAATGCCATGCTTACGTGTATTCTGCATAGCACATGGAATACCTGTATTGACTGTGTTGGCTCCTCAGTGACATACTTTTGCATCAAAATGATTCTTTTCTGCCTGTTTTATGGCTGTATAGTAACCTACTGCATTGATATACCATACTTTATTAAAGAAACATATCTTCTGACATACACTTGGGTTGTTTCCAATGTTTGGGTAGCCTTGGTAAAATTAGAACTTTAGCTATGGATAGACATATTTCTTTGGAGGACCAGCAGTTAGCATAATGGCTATGTCACTGGACTCCAATGTAATTGACCGTGGTTTGAGTCCTAGGCCCGGTGGCTTAAATTGACCCCAGGTGCGTGTGCATGTGTGTCCAAGATCCTGAGAGGAGAATGGAGGAGAAGGGATTGCAGTGTGGCCATCCCCCCTGGGGGGTGATCTCTTGCTTTCTGTTTCTATGTCTCTCTGTCTTTCTGGCAAGCACACGTGCCCTATAGCAAAACCTCTCAAAAAAGAAAAAAAAAAAAGAAAGAAAAGAAATATTTCTTTGGAACAATGTTTCACAAATGTATGTCATTCACTTTTTTTTTCTGTATTGAAGGATTAGAGGTTTTACCATGAAAAAAACTTTTCCATTAGCATTTGAAGGAGTTTTAAACTGAAACTATTTTTGAGCAAAGGACAAAATACATCACCACAAATTAAAGTAAGACTCTTCATTACTTCATGTTAATTTCGTTAATCTATGAGTAGTTATTAATTTTTTGACTTTTAGCATAGAGACTATAAAATGGGATTTAAAGACCCTGAAATACCCCTACTCCCAGAAACAATCTTTTAAAAAGCCATCTCTGTAAGTGCCATTTTCTGGAAAGAATTTCCCAGTCTATCTCTAACACGCTGATTCCCTGTTCCCAGAGCCTCTCCATCTGAGATGGCAAAGATTATTTCCTGAAGAAAAATGTCAGACTTGTTAATAACTCAAATACAAACATGTCTGGAAAGAATGGGGGAAGATTTAGTATTGACGTAGAATACACAGATCACTTTGCATAACATATTTTCCATGAGAATTGTATCGGTAAAATGGAGTCAGGAAAATAACTTTAATCCTATTACTTGTATATTTCTCCAGCTGATGGTAATTATTTTACTCTTTTTCAATAAGAGATTCCTGGTGTAATGCTTACATTTCTGGACTCCCGTATAATTGACTGTGGTTCGAGTCCTGGACGCGGTAGCTTAAACCGTGTGCCAGTGTGTGTGCGTGCGTGTCCAAGATCCCCAGAAGAAGATGGAGAAGAGAATGCAGCATGGCCACCCCCGGAGGGTGATTTCTCCTCTGCCTCTCTGGCTCTTCAGTCAGCACACACAACTTAATAGCAAAAAATCTCTCTCTAAAAAATAAAATAAAATAAATGAAAAAATAAAAGTTCCCTCCCCCTAGTTGTGCTTACTTTAAAATTACTATAAAACTTATTTGGATTTTATGTGGCTGAAAGAATGAAACAAATCAGTAAATTTAAAAGCACTAGTTCTCAACTGCCCAGTTAATTCTTTTTTGAGTCTGCCTTCTCTTTGAGGCAACCTCTGTATTATGAAATCTTAGACGTATCTCGCTGTTTTTTTCTTTTGTTTTGTTTTGTTTTGTTTTTCCTTTCTGAAAAGCGCTTTCTGCTCTGTATCGCTGCCATTTCTATGTTATCCTGCAGGGTAAGCAAAACTCTACCTCTACCCGTTCGAGTCCCAGCTGGGCCTGAGAATAAAATTGACATCAGATAAATTAACAGGAGAAAATCAAACACCTTTAACTTAAGTTAAAAGTGACATGAAAGCCCTCAAAAGAAAGCAATGAAGACCCCAAGAAATAGCAAAACCATTGATGGTTTCTATATTAGGCTGGACAAAAGAGGCAGTTGTGGAGAAGTAACTAAATTAACGTGGGTCTCCGAGTAGGTAAGAATTATTCTATTAACAGAAGCTTTGTTTGTGCCGAATTATCTCAGTGCGACTCCCCAGAGAAGAATATTTCCTTTCTGTTCGGATGGAAGGGCATCATTCACATGAGAATTTTTATCTCCCACTTTCAGGAAGAAAAGAGATGATTAGAGTTGCCCTTTTCCCGCTGATTTTCAAGCATCTTTAGCTAAAAGTAATCCCTATGGCAAAATGACATGTTTTGGAGATGTGTATCCCATCGCTCGTCAAACCTTAATCCCCGTGTACGACACTGGCCTGATTTGCAGCCAGAAACGCGTCTTACTCAAGGTGGATTTCCAGGAGGTCTTCAGTCAGCAGACACCTGCTAGACTCTCCCTGAACAGCAATTGAAGTAAAACTGTAATAGTTAAAATTCCCACTGTAGGCAGAACTCTAACTTACACACCAATAAGCTGCCACTGCTATTTTTGTGGTGTTCAATTTGAGTTTATTCATTGAACTCACTAAACAAATCAGTTTACTCAAACCTCTCATACTCATTACATAAGTGGCCCACATAAAGCTCATGGAAAATGCATTTCATGAAGAAACGATGCATCAGTTGCAAAAGTCTTTGAACCAAAATCAACTAGTCCTTGAATTCCATTTTCCACGAACTTTCTGAGGCACCCTTATATAGGAAGTGACAGGAAGGTAACTGATAAATCTTCACTTTTTTTCTGTGTTATGTCCGTCTTCCGAATACTCCTCCATCTTACTATGTAAAAGAAACAGAAAGAGGTGGATGAACCGTGCTCTTTGAGAAAACTCTTTCATGACCTCTTAGGAAAAAATTAAGTTTAGTTCTGGCTTCAGTTCTTCTGTTGTTGTTGTTGTTTTTCCTTTTCTTTTAAAGAATGATTTTTGTTTAACTTTATTTATATTGAAGTTTGACTGGAGAAGGACAGAGTCAGAGAGAGAGCAGAAGTGAGAAAGCAATTTGCCAGGTCCAGGACTTGAACCACAGTCAGCTATGCGGAAATCCAGCATCCACAACCACCATGCCACCTGCAGACCCTGAGCTCTGGCTTCAGTTCTAGGTACTAGGTTTTAGAATATACCATAAATGTTGCACTGTAAAGTGCTGAACATCTTGGCACTATTCTTACTGTATCTCTGAACCTCAGTCTTAATAAATGACTAGAATTTACTTTAATATGTTCGATTAAATTTTATTTTTTCATGTAGTACTTCTCACCTTGCCGGAAGCCCTAATTAAGACTTTTTTCTTGTAAATTTCACAATTGAGTCTCTAATTCATAATAAAATAGTTGTACATATTGGTAGGGCACAGTGCAGTTTCTCAAAACATACACACTAATCAAATCCAGAACCGGGCTACGCACATACCCCATCATCTCCAACATTCATCGTTATCTTGTGTTATTTGCCTTCTAAGTTAACATTGTTTTGGTCATATTTCCAAGCCAAAACTTTAGTATGTTATCCTCATATTTACCACAATTTTAAAAAGAAACTTCAAATAGGATGAGCAGATGGTGTAATGAACTCCCACATGGTTGACCGCGGTTCGAGTCCCAGACCTGGTGGCTTAAACTCATGCCGGGTGCATGTGTGTGCGTGCCCAAGATTCTGAGAGGAGGATAGAGGAGGAGGGATTGTGGCATTGTCATCACCCCTGGGCAGTGATTTCTCGCTTTCTGTCTCTCTGTCTTTCCAGAGAGTGCACATGCCCTATCCTGAAAACCTCTCTTAAAAAAAAAAAAAAAAAAGACAGAGAGAGAGAAAGAAAGAAACCTCAAATAAAGTACTGTAAATCGAACTAAATTTTTAGAAATCCATATTCATAAGTTAATTTTACTTCATCTTATTTTGGTAGTTCATTATTAAGAAAACTTCCTCTTGGGTTAATTGTAATTGTCTTTCTGTTGTGCTAAAATAATCACATGACAAAGGAATAAGGCTGCATTGTGCTTTTCCTGCGGACAATGAACACTGACTCTCTAATCGTAGTTCTTAGCCTGGGGGTCCTTTAACTCTTCTCTTATTAATTAGAACTTTTAGAAAGCTAGTTTTGTCTCTCCTAACAGAAATAATTACTCTTTTACAAGCTACCTGGTCATATTTTTAATTGTAGTGAAGACGATGTGACAGTAACACTCGGAAATCTCTCTGCTAACATTGTGAATACCGCTCCTGAGGGTACCCAAGCACCTGGGTCTAACCTGGGTGCATCTTTCCATCTGGCAGCGCAAGGTCATCATCTGAATGAGCCTGAAAAACTCGCTCCTTTGGACATTTCGTTTTTCCGCCATCTTTTTTTTCATCCTGTAGACCCCACAAGTTGAGATCAATAATACTTTCTAGCTATTTCGGAACTGTCCTTTAGTTTCTCTACACTGTGCATTCTGCTGGCACTCACGGTTTGGATAGTTAATCGAAATCACTGTCAATTCGGGCAGTATTCAAGAGTGCCTGTGGTTTATGGCTGCTGCCAAGTCTTCCTGTGTGAATGTTATGAAGAATCAATGGACCATACTGGAGGGAAATGATGACGCTCTAAGAAAAGATTATTTTAAATCAGGACATAAACTATGACTGAATTACATGTATTTATTTATAGTACAGGTGAATTAATTGAATTAATGGCATAGATGAAGGGCATTGTGGACCTTAAAAAGATTTGATAAAAGTTGAATTTAAGCAATGATGACCAAGGTACGAAGGTAAGAATATGAAGGCAGAGAATTTGCAGCCTGAAGGACAATGAACAATTTGGCCAACAAAGGAGACCAAATGTATGTTGATGATCACTGGGAAAGATGCTAGACAAAATCTAAATTCATTTTGTTTAGTCTGTTGCTTTTACGTATGTGTGTGTGTGTATATATATATATATATATACACACACACACACACAACACACACACATTTGCCTCTGGTGCTTCCCAGAGAGAAACTGAGAGAGCAAGTGAGAAACCACCCCCTGGTTGGGGGATGGTAATGGCACAATCCCTTCTCCTCCATCCTCCATCGGGATTTTGGGCATGCACACACATATGCGTGAGATGATTTTCAAACCACCAGGATCAGGACTCAAACCACGGTCGGCCATGTGGGAGTCCAGTGCCTCAACCCCCAAGCCTTCTGCAGGCCCGAGGTGTATGTAATAATTCCTGTTTAACAGATGCAAAAACTGAGGGCCAGGCAATGATTAAAGGAGCTGATGCTTCCATCCAAGCTGTTGAGCTACAGATCAAGAGTTCTCCAATTCCAGTATGCTTCCCGATTACGTGATGAAGTGTAAATAATATCATGTGCTCCTAAAAGTGGTAATATTGCCATCAAACAGCATATTACATCTTGGCATGTGCACTTACTGGGCAGGTTGCCTAGTATCTGCAATTTTTAATAGCCTTAACAATAAAAACTTATCACAAACAAAACCCTATCACCATCACTAATGATTACAGTAAGAGCAATGATAACAAATGAGTCACTTAATAAGGTTCCTTCTCATGTATTCCACCACAAATGAGAGGGGTCTTTAAAAAGTTCATGAAAAATTGGGACCAGCAGTTGGCGTAATGGCTATGTTGCTGGACTCCCATGTAGTCGACTGTGGTTCGTGTCCTGGACCTGGTGGCTTAAACTCACTCTGGGCGTGTGTGCGTGTGTGCCCAAGATCCCGAGAGGAGAGTGGAGGAGAAGGGATTGCAGTGTGACCATCCCCCCGGGGGTGATTTCTCACTTTCTATCTCTCTGTCTCTCTGTCTTTCTGGCGAGCACACACGCCCTATAGCAAAAACCTCTAAAAAGAAAAAATTCATGAAAAAATGCATATTACAGAATAAAACCTATACGTGGATTCTATTTTTTCCCACCAAAGTAAACTCATACTTTGTTTCCATTTTCCACACATTTTTTTTTTGAGAGATTTTCACTGTAGGGCGCGTGCGCTCGCCAGACAGACAGAGAGAGACAGAGAGACAGAAAGCGAGAAATCACCCCCCAGGGGGGGTGGTCACGCCGCAATCCCTTCTCCATTCTCCTCTCGGGATCTTGGGCACGCATGCACACACGCCCGGCGTGAGTTTTAAGCCACCGGGTCCGGGACACGAACCGCGGTTGACTACGTGGGAGTCCAGCGACATAGCCATTACGCTAAATGCTGGTTCCCCACTCATTTTTTGAAGTCCCTCCTATATGATCAGCACTTCCCATATATGAGACATTTTGCTACATGCTACATATATTTGTGGTGAATAAAATACCTGCAAACCTTGCCCTCACTAGACTAAAATTCTACTCTAATTAAAATGTGTTGATTTGTTATTTCCCCCACTGGAGTCTAGCAGAGGAAACACATTTTATTCTTAACTTCTGAAAGAACAGACAACACAGACTGTAGTGAAAGAGAGCAAGAGGCGAGGGTCTGATACAATTGATGTGACCATGTCTGTGGGCATTGACCGACCTCTGAAAATGCAGGAGGATGAGAAGGAGCCAGTGTGCAGGAATCAGAGCACGGACTTAGCAGGCTGTGAGACAGTGTGGGCTACGTCCTTGAGGAGATAAAGCTCCATGTCTCACAGAGGCCACTGTGGCTAGAACTCAGAGAGGCAGAAGACAGTGTTGAGTTGAGACATGCAAATCTCATAGAGTGCAATAGAAAGACATTAGAAAGTATACAGCAAGAAAGTGGCATGATTAGACAAATACAAACAGCGAATCTGGTTCTTAGATTGAGAAATGGGTCGATGGTGATGGGGCAGTGGGATGACTAACGAAGCAATGTCAGCAGAGTTAAAGACATGGGTCCATTTTGCACCAAGTGGTCATAGAAGAGGGGGCAAAAACGAATGCAGTAGTCGTGTATTGCAAAGGTGCACTTGGAAGACATTGACCAATGACAGCTGGGGCTAATATAGAAGAAGGAATAGACTGAGTTTCAGTTTCCTGTATATGATAACAGTGTTGGTAGAAACCTTGACTGCCTACTTAACTATATAAATTGAGTAAAATAACATTTACTTCTATTTTAGCTCAAAGTTTTATCTGAGATGTTCACCTACTTGTTCATTTTTAAAAATGTTTTCTTGTTTTTAAAGAAACTTTTTTTTTAAGAATTACTTAATTTCATTTATTCATTTATTTATTTCATTTTGAACAGAGAGACAGAGAGAGAGAGAGACTGGGAAAGTGAGAAAGCAAGCCACCAGGTCTGGGACTTGAACCGTGGTCGACCATGTGGGAGTGTCCAGTGCCCTAACCACTATGCCACCCACTGGTCCCCTTTAAAATGTTTTCTACACAAAGTTTCAATGTGTTTTCTAATTTAAATGTGCAGTTGTGACTCCTACCTCTCAAAATGATCACACTACCTAATTCCTAAGGAAACATCAATTACATGTGCAAATAAAAAAATAAGTCAAGTTAGTTTGATTCCAAACATGGTGGATCAAATTTTAGAATTTACAGATACATTTGCTTGTTCCTTTTGGATTTTACATTTCAATGAACAATTTTTTAGAGCAAGTGACTAAATATTCGTCTGCTTCATCTTTTTTACAAATTAATTGCTGCCATAGGAGAGTCCAAAATCAAAAGACTAAAAACAAGGCCTCTAGCAACATTAAGAACAGAAATTGGACTCAGATGAGTGAGATTAAGTTCAATGCCAGTAATCAAGACTGAAGATAAAAGCAGACAGCGAATGATCAGAGACATGCAATTAATATTCTATGGGGCAAGGAAAGCACTTTGACATTTATGATTAGTTAACTTGACCCTAAAGTCACAGCTCCTGAGTCGTCTATTTAGAGATCAAATGCAGATGTGCCTGCTCCCAAAAACTGTGGCAGAAGAACTCGGGGGCCACGCAATGGTTATGACCCCAGTTTTTCCTTTATAACATGCAGACTTCCTTTTGGACATCAAGAGTTACATCGAAACACAAGTAAGCAGAAGTAACAAATACTTCTATCTTAGAGATATTTTTGCTACTTTTTAAAAGACAGGTATTACAGCCTACCCTTGGAATTGTTTGATGCCAGACACAGTACTTTGAACTGTGACATTCTATGAATCTGATAGTAATAGCCTGGAGGAGCCATTGTTCTTTCTGAGGTCTAGTATCACTTCATTACAACATGTAACGAACCAGGCTTCTAAGAGCAGCGTACATTCCAAAGTTCATTGTACCTGACCTGATGTTCAACTGGCAAGGATATGCCTATCTCTTAATAATTAAAACAACCACATTCTTTTAAGCTCTAGTTGCAGATAAGAACTCTCATGGCTTATGTATTGTCACTCCACTCTCCTGTATGCCCATGGCAGACATCAATAATTGATCCTGGCACGCTTTCCTGCT